>NC_050176.1:13878282-14175782 GCF_008315115.2 Sander lucioperca
TTGCTCCAGGCGCACCATCATGTCAAAAATAACATGAAGAAAGAGAGCTGCACACTTTCAGTAAAAAAACACGACAGTTTTGCATGGAACCCCTTATGTCTTCATCAGGTAAGTCCCTCAGCACACTCTTCAAATTCAGATTTCTTCAAAACTCTTTAAGCTGAAGAAGGTGAGAACAAAAAATACATGTGATGTAGTGTTGGCAGAAATCAAGGGAACCACTTGAGGTTCAACTTGAAACAGGCATGATGCTGTTTTTATATTCTTCTTCATACAACACAGACCTGTGTTTAAAGAGGGGGGGGAGTCAAAGTCGGGGCTGATGCAAGTAGCTGAACATCAATATGAATGTAACACTGTCAAAAAGCTTCATTTCTGTTCCACTTAATATTCCCGTCTTGCATCTGTTAGCTCCATTTGATGTAGATAGCATTTTGAATGGCTCAGTGGGAAAATGCAATGTCAATGAATTACACCACATTATCTTAGCCACCTAGCTTTGTCATTCAGTTGATGGGGCTGTATATGCCTGGACAACTCTGGCTATTTGCCAGCATGTCCTGTTGATGTAGCCAACTTTATCCTCTTTGCCAGTGAGCTGTGACTAATATGAAAACACATCTGACATCTGGCTTACTCAATCTGCTGGTTTTAAATAGATGTTGGCTCGGTAAAGCAAAACTTCACTCTTTTCTTTAAGGGGTGACATCTGCCTGAATAGTGTCTGAGGAAGGTGCTAAAAAAAGCTTCTCAGATTGTGATGTTTGCTGGAAGTAAGCTATAGATGTATGTAGGAAGACGACTTACATCATGTTTTCTTTTTTTTTTTTTTCTAATATCCCAGCTGCCATTTGTGACCTTTTCATGTTTTTGTTGTTTTGGCATATTGTTGCTGCACCGGGAACTCCTGGCTGGTTCATGTCACCTGGGTTCTGAGCCTTTCTGCTAAAACTCCTAGTTGACAAATGAAAATGAAAAATCTGGTGCCTCCAAGTGTATCAGAGCAAAAACACAAAAAGTCTACTTGTGACCCCTTTTCACATGTCATGACCTCATCATGAGCAGTTCAACCAAAGAGGTATTTTTCTCTCCTTCTCAGATTGTTTCATGTAAAGGATTTTCCCATTGTGAAAAAATGCAATGAAACGGTAGTGTAATTAATCTAATTATCAGTATGTATCAGCTTTAAAGTGCCCATATTATGAAAAATCACTTTTTCTGGGATTTGGGGTGTTATTTTGTGTCTCTGGTGCTTCCACACACATACAAATTTGAAAAAAAAACCCATCCATGCTGTTTTGAGTGAGATACGGGTTTCTGAATATAACCTGCCTTCAGTCTCCAGGTGAGCTGTTCAAAATCTGCAGGGTTTTCTACGTCACTAGCCAAAACGAGTTGTTCACCAGTTCACGAGTTCACCATAATCTACAAAAGAACTACTTACATGTCCCTGTTCTGCAGGTATTTCATGCAAAGTTGGAAGTGCGTCCTCGTTTAGAAGAAGTCTCCTGGCTAATCCTGCCTTGTACTACTGAAGTTAGAGAAACAGCTAGCTAGCTATGTAATGTAGTATGTAGTAATGTATGTAATGTAATATGTAGCTACAGAGTGATGTCTCACTCTGTAGTTAAAATAGAGACCTGAACACAGGGTGAAAAAAGAGAGCTGCAGCAATGTGCAGTACAACAAAAATATGGTGTTTTTTTGAAAATTAAACCATGTAAACCTATTCTGGTACAACCTCAAAATACAATTATGAATCTGAAAATGAGCATAATATGGGCGCTTTAAAGTGCTCTGTAAAGCATCCTTTAAAGTGCCCATATTATGAAAAAATCACTTTTTCTGGGATTTGGGGTGTTATGTTGTGTCTCTGTCTCTCCACACACATACAAACTTTGAAAAAAAATCCATCCATGCTGTTTAGAGTGAGATACGGTTTCTGAATGTGTCCTGCCTTCAGTCTCTGGGTGAGCTGTTCAAAATCGGCACGGCTTGTGACGTCACAAGCCGAAATGAGCAGGCTAACTGCAACCATTCGCTCGTAGCGCTAGCATGCTACCTCGTTCTCAATAGCAAAGCACTGCTACAACACACACAAGTTCACCATAATCTACAAAAGAACTACTTACATGTGCGCCCTCATTTAGAAGTCTCCCAGCTAATCCTGCCTTGTAACTGACCGAAGTTGTAGAAACAGCCTTTCTTTTACTGTCTATGGAGCTAGCTAGCTGACATGATCTACATCTGAGCTACTGCACATGTGCGAGTGCAATCAAAGATAGTACAGAAGAAGAAGAAGAAAAGAGGTCTCACTCTGTAGCTAAAACAGAGACCAGCTGAAAAGAGGAGCTGCAGCAGTGAGAGAGAGCGGTGCAGTACAACAAAAATATGGTGTTTTTTGAAAATTAAACCATGTAAACCTATTCTGGTACAACCTTAAAATACAATTATGAACCTGAAAATGAGCATAATATGGCTGCTTTAAAAAAGTATGGTAGATAGATATGTAAAACGCATAAACTGTGTCAGTAAAAGACCAAGAGAAGTTGCATCAGTTGAATAAAGCCACCACACACACACACACACACACACACACACACACACACACACACACACACACACACACACACACACACTTTTTTTATTGGCTGTGTCAAGATTCTACAGTTTGAAAGGAGGACCTAAATGCAAGAGACCAGGCAGGCAGGTTGGGGAAGAAAAAGGGGAGCTTTAATAACATGAAGCTAAATCCAAGAAGCCAAAAACAGTTAGGCAACAACAGCAAATCCAAAAACACTACAAGTTGTAAACACTGAAGAAAACTAAACACTAGAACCAGGAAGTAGAGGACGACAGAGACAAGAGAACACCGGAAAGGAGGGTGTTAACGAGGGACAGAGGACACAAGGGCTGATGAGGAACAGATGAAACACATCAGGGCAGGGCAGACAATCACAAAAGCAAGAAAACACACAGGGCAGAAAGTAAAACAAGATATGACACATGAGGAGAACCTTCAAAAACATGAAACAGACCAAACAGACCAAACGAACGGATCAGCCCCAGCTTACATCCAGGACATGGTCAAACCAAATACCCCAACCTGCCCACTTCGCTCTGCATCAGCCAACCTGCTTGCTGCCCCCTCACAGCGAGGGAGAACTAATCACTCAACAAAATCCCGACTGTTCACTGTCCTGGCTCCCAAATGGTGGAACGAGCTCCCCATCGACATCAGGATGGAAAAGCCTACACATCTTCCGCCGAAGGCTAAAAACACATTTCTTCCGACTACACCTCGGATAAAAAAAATAAATAAATAAAAAATTGAACCTGCACTTTCATGTCTCTTTGTAGCTTTACTTATTTAAAGCTAATGTACTTGCACTTGAACCTTCACAGTTGAAAGCACTTAATTGTAAGTTGCTTTGGATAAAAGCGTCAGCTAAATGACATGTAATGTAATGCAAACAAAAACCCTGGACCATGACAGTATGGCTCTTGAAATGCCAGTTTTACACATTCTTTAACTACTTACTTTAATTCCTATTTAAAGCTGCTATGAGAAATATTTTCACACAAACAGTGGATCAAGTGAATACATGGATGTGAAAGGACTCACTCTTATTTACAAATCCACAGATATTTATGATCTCTTAAAGCAACACTAGGTAACTTTTCCTGCTTTGGTCCACCTACAGGTTGGAAGCGGAATTGTCCATTACATTACATTATGCAAGTTTGCCAGATCGGGTAGCAGATCTGTAGTTTGAATGAACTGGACAATGTAATGTAATGGACAATTCCGCTTCCAACCTGTAGGGAGACCGAAGCAGGAAAAGTTACATAGTGTTGCTTTAAGTTAAGATTTGGTTTTCCGACCCCCGTCTTTTGGTTTACTCTCGCCACTCTTAAAGCTTTGTTTTTGGCTACAACAGCTCTGTTTTCAGGGGAATGTCATTGATAAAACAGTTGCATGCTACCTGCTCTGCACCAAACAGTAGACAGATTAAGTTAAAGAGTCAGATATTTCCATTAAGTATTACTGGAGGCCACAAGGATGTAAAGGAAAGTGAATATTGGAATATCAGTTGGCCAGAATCACGACTCTAAATAAATGCTATTGACTGCATGATCATATCACAATATTATTTACTGCCATGCGAGCCACAATTAAAATTAAAACTTGGCGAGCCGCCAGAGGCTCACGAGCCGCGCAATGAGTAACACTGCCCTACACCATCAGCACCCTTCTTAAAACTTCCTACATTATTTGCAGTTCAATCTGTGGAGCTCAGTCAGTAAACAGGAAAACTGTTGAATAAAATAGGATATCTTGGAGGCAAGACAATGGTTAGATGTACACTGTGCTGTAAAGGATTCTTTGCTCTTAGTGTCTAATTACTCCTCCCATTGTACATCCGCCTCTTTCCTCCTCTACCTTCTTTCTCTGACCTCAGGAAAAACAATGGGAAAAAAAACTCCACTGCTCATTATCCCTTTTGTTCCACTTGCCTGTTTTTTTTTTTGTTTGTTTTTTTAGCATGAAGAGCTAATTCATCAAATGCCTCACATGTACCCTGTCCTCAGGCTGCCTGACATTAGGAGAACCTTTTGTTTTTGTTTACACCAAATCTAAACTCTGTGTGGAAGTGCCATTACTCAAAATAATGTTTAATTATTCAGGTTGTCTTTGGAGTTTTTTGCCTTTGGGAAAAACAAATATGTACCTTAATATTGTAAATAAGGTAAAATTTGAATATGAACAAACAGCAGCACATTATGGTGTTAATACTAAACTAAATAAATCACAGCACTGCTTCTTATCCAATGAAGAATTAGAGGTTAAATTCAGGTACCATTCCTTCCATATTAGTGTCATGTATCTATAACCCATGACAGATTAATAATTAATTGACCATTAACTGAAGCAGTTAATTATGAGTGCACAGTCATTGTACATCCCTGGCCTCAGGTTACTCCTCTGAAGACTTCAGTGCTGGCTAAGGACAAAGCACCGGTCTGTGGCTATGTTTTACAAATTCATGCTTCGGTCTGCAGGAGCAGCTGTGGTGCATTTGAGTACTCCTTTCTTGTGGACTGTGTAGGAGCTAAGTGTGGTGTAACATGCCGTCATAACTTATGCATTCCAAGTGATGTTAGAGTTTTCATTATTCCGAAATGTGACGGTCTTGAAAATCCCTTACAGGTACATATACTGTAACTCAAGGCCTGTTGATTGTAAAGAACAGTTTTGCCTCTCATTTCTACAGGTATCATCTACCAAAACTTTGGGAAGTAATATTTATAAGTTGAACCACTTCTAAGTATTGGTAATGCATTGCTGCTCAGTGGACTGGGAGAATGTGTGCTTGGTAAATGTTTCCTGAATATTAATAGAAAGTCTTACTTGATGTACTAACGGGTACCATGTACTTCTCCCAATATCGCCCATCAGGCCCAATTAAATTGCTACATTTTGTAACCAAGATTGGTTTGTTCTCTCCTCATAGGATTGTAAGCCAAGTGCTGGGGCTACACCCAGGTTCAAAATATCAAAAAACACTTTGTTCTTTTTAGCAGTGAAAGGTACAGAAAGACCTCAGCACGCTAACATTTGCTCTATGTATTTCCATCTAAAGGAAGCACTTTTAAAGTGTGAATGTTAGTGCAGGAACATGCAGCAAATATGGAATATGTTTCAGATACCCCCCCATGGATAAGCATATGTGAAAAGAGTTCCTTTAGGGTACTGTAAATAGTGAATAAATAATAAAGTGTAAAAAGTGATAGTCAACCCAGAGGAGAATGTGATACTCAAGAGATGCAGGTGTCACTTTACAGTATTTGATAAAGTATCCTCTTACTTAGCTAAATGGTAAAAAATTTTTTTTCCTATATACAATGTAGAGAGACATGGGTCACATAACAGCAAACATTTTCATAATTTTTTTTTTTTTTAAGGAATAGGACATTTTGGATGCTTGTTTGCTCTCTTGCTGAGTTAGATGAGAAGATCGATGGCACCCTCATATGTGTCCATTAATTATAACACATACCAGCAGCTGGTTAGCTTAGCTTAGAAAACAATACTGGAATAAGAGAGGAAAAGCTAGCCTGGCTCTGTGCAAGTGTAAAAAAAAATCTGCATCACTAATGAACATGCTATATCTGGTTTGTTTAATCTGTACAAAAACCAAAGTCGTTAAATGACAGGTTGTGATTAATTTAATGGGCCAGACCAATTCCTGGCTTGGTGCAGTGACTTTCTGGAGTCACCGGTGGTTGCCTGGCTACTAGTGGTAGACAGTCATGGAATATATCTTATATGATTGCAAACAACTATAATAGAGTATAGATATTCTGGATCAGCATAAGAATCCAGATCTGCAACAAAAACTAAACATTTGTCCCACAGCACATGGCATACTCCACCACATTTCACTAATGCTATTCACTTTATATATATATATATATATATATATATATATATATATATATATACTGCTAATGTGACTGAAAACATAATCTCCTTGACAGAGGAAACATTGAACATATTAAATATAATGTAATTCATTTTAAGTATTGTGACTTAATGCATGGTAAGATTATGCGGGCATAACACCAACTCCAACACCAACAATAGGGGTAACACAAGGATATATATATATATATATATATATCAATGACTGCCACCTGACAAAATAAAAAGTAAGAGGGAGGAAGCACAAAAAGGAAGAGGAGGAAGAATGGATGGGGATGGAGAGAAAGATCCCAGCGTAGTGATCTTTCATCATAATCCTGTTACTGTTGAATAATTTAAGTATCTCCTTGCAGACATTAATTTCCTATCATCTACTTTGCCTCTAATTCAGTGGGAGAATTAATGAGGATTGACATGGCCGTTCTTTCTTGTGCCGTGAAAGCCAACATGGAGCTGTTGATAAGCGGAACGTGGTGATGGAACAATGGGCATGCTGGTTAGAACCTAATCGTTTCTTTTGCATTTCATCCGAGCTTCCATTAGCTTTCAAGAAAATAGGGCATGAAAATACATGAAATAATGTTAATCATCTACAGTAATAATGATTATTATTTATCAAAGTACTACAGATATGCTGCATTTCGGAAAAAAAAGTCAATTTACTTTAAAGTGAATTAAGCGTATACCATCACGTTTAGTGTGAATTATCTTTAAAAGGTCACCTCTATGCAGTGTAGTAGACATGTCGAGGACAAAGCCATGCAACTGATAGGCCATCTGTTTCAAAGATTGATAGCTCACCGCTGCTATCAATGATACGCCCATGTGCCTCTTAGCATTCTGTAGATCTTCATTGTTTTTCTTCAAGGACATCAGGGGGTATACAACACCATATAAAATGGCATTTCTGAATAATAGAAAGGGATATGCAGGAGAAAGAGTGGAAGAAATAAAGAGAGGATAGTCCAAAAAAAGGAAAAAAACCCACTGTCAACAATGTTATCACAATAGGTTTGAAATACATTGTTGTAGCATCGCACAGCTCTTAGAGCTTGTCATTTTAGGCTGCAAGGAGAGGAACATCGGCGGGAAGAGTGGGGGTGCGGCTTCAAAGATCTGTCATGTTCCCGGCCGACTTTTATGGCTGAGCGGTAGAATTGAGCTGCGGTGACATTCACATCATAGACACCCAGAGGAATTTTATAAAAGGTAAAAAACTAAGGGTGTCAATGTCTAGATGTAGAACAGTGAAGAAGGATTACCGTAATTTCTATTTTGTGTTTTTGTGAATGGACAATCACCCTAGCTGTTTCTTTTGCTTTGACTTTTCAAATAGCAGACATCTTTGCGCTGTCAGTGAGACTGTTGGCACGTCTATACTCCCCGGCTTTAGTTGGGACATTTCCTACACTTTTTGGGGTAATTCAAATCCCTCAGAGTGAGAAAAAAATATCTGTGCGAGATATGAAGTAAACAATGCTTTTGGCACTTGTGATAGCAATTTAATTGAAATGTCAGTAGAGAGGCAGGGACTCGGAATCCACAGAATCTGTGTTTTTTGTCTCTCCGGTGTCCTCATCTCGGCCTCTCTTCTCTCTCTTCTTTCCCTTTCTCACTTTTTCCGCTCTGAGTTACAACTTCATCTTTCAGCTGTAGCCGAGGACATGCATCAGGTGTCACACTCAATGTCGCACTCATTTGACCCATCACCCCAACAATTGAGGCTGACCCTGAGCTGCTCCTTCAATTAATCACCTTACCTTCACGCCACAGGCCGCCCTCCCTCCCTTCACCCCTCCCACCCGAGGAGGCCGGGAAAAAAAAACGTCCGTTGCTTCCCCTGCCTACGAGGGTCGACAGTCGTTCACCATTCCGCATGACTGCCAGTATAAATCTGACGGAAGTAAATACCCATCAGTGTCTCGGGGCCATGAGCAGCCCCCGCCCCCCCTCAACTTCAACGTAGTTTAACCTTATTATACTCAGCTGGAAGGAGAATTGCGGTGCATGAGCGGAGAGAGCCGTATTTAGAGTTAATTGCCTCTGGCAGGTGGGGACATCAGTTCCACCGTGTGACACGGCAGGTGGCTCACTGGAGGCAGGTTCAATCAACTAATTGTAAAGTTCTGATAGACCTTCTGGAAGGCGTTGACCTAGAGCCGAGGCTGAGAGACATACTGAGCGGCTGAAGGTGTGCGCAGGGCGGGTTTTATTTTGCATGCTTTTAAATCTTCTACATGTGCTAAATCACCCTTTCAGGCATATCTGCACCTCTAAACATCACGTAAAGTGTGTGTGCAGACTTTTTGGAACTCACAACACACACATACCGCACGCAGGTATGCATAAACACATGCACGTATAAAGCGAGGCCCCCAGCTCAAGCACATGTCCTTGCAGTTGCCTTGAGCTGTGGCCTTTATTGCTGAGGGAATTAAGGGAGATGTAAATAAAGTTGTAGGCCGAGGCGAAATTGCTTTGCTGGCAAAAAAAAAAAAGGTAAGGAAGCCAATACAGAGATAGTCAACAGGGACCAATCAACACCTCAGACGCAACACATGTGTAATAAAAGCTGTTTCCACTTCCTTTTAATGTTTACTTGTGAGGTTTTCTTTACTTTTGCGCATCTTATCCAATGTCTTCATTTCAAAAGCTAAAGGTACATAAGCTACCAAAGGTATCTGTATAAAACAGACTAAAGCCAGACACTTGGACAAGATATGAAACAAGATAAAGTGGGAGGAAGAGACGGAGACGGGTGAGGTGAAATGGATGGAATGTATTTCAGAAAGCAGAGGGAGAGTGATGACAGGTCAGGTATGCCCATGAGGGTTCTGTCAGTGAATAATCTTCACATTAGCGTTGACTCATTTAAATGATATGGATCACTTAGCAGATACAATGTTGCTACAGGAATATTAAACCCTCTGCAGCCTTTGAACCAGGGGTCATCAACTACATTTTTCCAAGGGCCAGAATGTTTCTAAGCAGACACTCCGGGGCCGGACTTACAAATAAAGAAAATAAAATAAATGTATACCTAATACGCCTATTCTTGTTTGAAATTTTCACTTTCTTACTGAATTAATGCTATATTTAATTTTTTTTTACATGTATTAGTGTGAGCAAACTCCTAAAAAACATGGAAACTCCATAATGATAACTAGCTCTTTAACTAGAAAAAGACCTCAGACTAGGAGGCAGTTCACTGAGGAGTGATGGTTAAAGTCTGGGAAACAGGGAAACATGGTTGTAGTATGCAGCGTCCTGATTGGTGGAAAATGCTTGCAGAAAGGAATGGCTGTTGTCAGGTAATGGTGAATGATGAATGGACTGATAAGCAGGCTATGCATTTGTCATGTATGCCCCATTTGCAATGAAACGATGCTGTTGCAAAATAATACAACCAGCATCATCATCAACAATGAAGAACGAACATAACGATCGCGTCATTCACGTGCATATTAAGTAGCCACATGGATCTGTTTTGGTCTTATAATACATCCACAGGTTACCGCTCCAGCGGAGAGGATGGCTCGTTCAGCCTGCAGTTAAATTTATAATAATTTGTCCAAATTTCAAGATTCCCAGCAAACTAAGATAAACAGTCAGACTACAAACAGACAGCTTTTGTTTTAGCTTGTTTGTAAAAATTCGCTATTTGCAGAGTAGAGCTGTGTTCGCGTAAAACAGCACGGTGACAAGAGTGGACTGAGCAGACAGTCCCCAGGCCCCAGCGGCCATTGGTTATCCTCTTTGTATCGTTCCCAGTCAGGTACTGCGTATTTTAACGCACACACATCTCGGCTCAGCTGTGTGTGTGGAGTGCAGGCATCGCTGTACAGAATCCCGGCATGTGAATAGAGATGCAAATACAGGGGGCTGGGTTTGTGCTCTACCTGTGTAATGTTAACTTCTGTAAATGCTTGAAATGCTAAATAACAGAACGCATTTTTTCCTCTTCACATTTTCTGAATTCATGATTATTCTACGGGCCAGATAAACGCTTTGGCGGGCCGGATGTGGCCCGCGGGCCGCCAGTTGACGTTGGCTGCTTTAAACAAAGTTATCTTTGCAAATAAAACCACACTTTGGGTTGATGTTTTGGGTGTTTTAATTACCTAAATACGAAGGTATGACGTGTTTAAGAGTAAAATGTTGGTGGGATACAATTTCTTCTATTTGAAATGTCATGTTCCTTTCTTTTACCAGAACACACTAATATTTCACCTTGATGTATGCTGAACTTGTCAACAAGCAATCCCAGACTTCTGTAGGATTATTGTACAGTATTACCTGTAGACTTCACTACAAATTAAAGCTATAATCTATTAATTTCTTGGAAATAATTTACAGATTATCATCTCTATTTGTTTGTATTCATCTCCCTTGAAAACTATTTGATTTTTGAAATCAAAGTTGAAGTTTGAAGTAAAACTTTAGTTCAGAGCATTAAGTTGCTGAAATTAAAGATTTTTCATGCTGAGTTACAGGGGAATGCAGACTGTAAGCAATGATTTGGTGATTTCCAAGCACCTAGACCCAGATCTATGGGCTCAATTTTGTTAATCAATTCTTTTTTCTTTTTTTTTATATCTGTCCAGGTTCGAGATTTGACCATTCTTTCAATCACATTAAATGACTATATTTCAGCATAGAGTTAAGATCAACTTTGCTTCAACTTTGAAATATAGTCATTAAAACATTTAACCTTGTCTAGATGTAGACTGGCATGCAAATCATCAAAAGCATGCTGACTAGGACGCTATGCTCATGATCTAAAACTCTTCAATTGATATATAAAAACATGGCAACTTGGATTTGTCCAGCAGTTCATAGTGTTGTGCTCATAAAAGTACTGCTTCCCTTGGCTGTAGAGGTCGACAGTTGACCAATAGACATTTTTCACAGCAGACATGTTGACATGTCATAGTAGGAAACGCACAGATATTTAATATCATTAATGATAGCTGCATTGCACTTAGGGGAGGCCCTGGTATTGTGCATGCTGGCTCA
Source organism: Sander lucioperca (assembly GCF_008315115.2). Taxonomy (NCBI): domain Eukaryota; kingdom Metazoa; phylum Chordata; class Actinopteri; order Perciformes; family Percidae; genus Sander; species Sander lucioperca. The sequence continues at coordinate 13,889,786 of NC_050176.1, forward strand.
CCGGAATAGCTTACTGGGACACTTAATGGAACTGAGGCATCTTTAATGTTACCAATTCCCCTTGTGCTTTTCCTACTATGACAAGGCAAAATCTCTGCTGTGAAAAATGTCCATCAGAGCTTAGAAGGCAAGATTAACGGTAAATGGTAAGCAGAGCATGTGAGTGGGAGAATTTTGGATGGGGCACAGAGCTTGAAGATTATGAAGCTGACCAGTGCCATTAAAGGCAGGAGGTCATGGATGAGTTCATGTTCACGTAGTTTGCTGTTTTATGTAAAGCAACAATAAACTGTAACGTTTTTGGGAAACACAGTTTAAATAGTGTGTTTTGAGGCCACTGCAACCGCAAAGGAGCACATTCACTTTTCTGATGTTGGAATAAACCTTTTACTAAACATATAAAAGTTGTCTCAGTTTTGAGTTTGTGTGACACAGGCACTGGAGGCCACTTCGCTTGAGGAAAGTCCTTTTGTTTACTGCGATGTCGATCAGGCATCAGTTTAGCTGGAACATGTAATGCCTCTAAGCAGCTGGCAGCTCTGCCTTCTCTCTGACAGGATATCCGTCATAAAACGTGATAGTCTCTCATTCCTCCCTCCAACACTCAAAGTCAGCTCTCCCCTTTACAGATTACACATTTGATCCACTTTGGATCTCTCTATTCGTCATGTGTGAATTGTTGTGCTGTTGACTGCGCCATGTTGTGTTGATGCAGTTGATAAACGCAAACGGGGGCGACTGCTAAAACCTCACCTTGGCGAAAAACATAAGAGCTGAAAACAGCCAGACATGACTGAAACCTCACCTTGACTTTGATGGGTCACAACAGGAGCAAAACAGCAATGAGCTGTTGTGGCTCAGCCGGAGAAACGGCGAGTGAGAGTTTGAGGGATTAGTTGAGGTGGCATTATACTCATCAGGCACGATGACAGCTCTGGTGGATTGGATTTGTCTCCGGGTTTTTTCCCAGCCATAACTCATTCTGCCCGTGCAGCCGCTGAGTAGATGGAGAAATGGAGTGTTGTTTCACTGGGTTATTGAATTGTTTTTGTCCTCTTATTTTAGTGCAAATGAATTCAGCTCATATTTGAGTGCAATGCTTTTAGCTCAAGCTGCACGGTGAATGTGTCAAATGAAGTGTGTTACACAAGCTTTTTGGCCTTGCTTTCACTGAGCAAACCATTTTGCGTGTGTGTGTGTGTGTGTGTGTGTGTGTGTGTGTGTGTGTGTGCGCGTGTTATAGAGAGAAAGATGGAGTTAATGGTCTCTGTGTTTCCGCATATGTACTGTATGTGCGCCGACACTGCATTATTGGGCAAGCAATAGAGATCCAGACTGCTTTCACAGAGGTAAGAGTGTTGAAAGTTGGGTTGACATAGCAACCATGATGGCAACTATAAATCACATTAATAGTGCCTCTCATTGTGCTTCCGTCTTGATCAAATTCAGGTGCTGCAAAAATGACGCAGCCCTGCCCAGAGTGCACCCTAAGCCATCTGAGAAAAAAGACATAATGATGGCAAGTCGCAGGGACAAGTTGCTGCCCATCACCCCAGATGTATTAAGAGGGGAGCAGTAAGATAAAGATTGAATGAGGGCAAACTCACATGAGGTTCATATATTGTCCTGAGACTGAAGGAATGGACTGTATGAAAAAATATTTATAGGGCGACTGGTTAGCTCACCTGGTAGAGCAGGCGCCCATCTATAGAGGTTTACTCCCTGACGCTGCGGCCACAGGTTCGACTCTGACCTGCGGCCCTTTGCAGCATGTCATTCCCTCTCTCTATCCACTTTCTAAGCTGTTCTATAGAAAGAAATGCCCAAAAAATGATCTTTAAAAAAGTATTTTAAAATGTTATTTATGTATGTTACCTTTATTATAGTGCATATCGACACGTTTCACTACCAGGATTGTTCAGTTGCCGCCGGAAATTCCGCCGGATGTCCCTCATTTCGGCCGGATGTCCATCACCTTCCACTTTCTTTGTGTTAGTATTTTAAACTCCGGTGGATTTCTGAGGACTATGGTTAACTGCTCCTCAGATCTCTGCAGGGTAAATCCAGACAGCTAGCTAGACTATCTGTCCAATCTGAGTTTTCTGGTGCACGACTAAAACAACTTTTGAACGTACACATGTTCCACCAAAACAAGTTCCTTCCTGAGGCTATTTTGCACAGGCACCGTTGCTCCGTCCGGCGGAAACCTGCATTACAGTAATTGTTTTTATAGGGCCACATGGGTTTTTATAGGGCCACATGGGGGCAGCAGAAGCTGTAAATATAACACTTATATTATTACCTTATGAACTGTATATGGCTAACTTGTTAGCAAAGAGTTATATACACATCCAGCAGACATAGAGCCCCATTAATGTTAATTTTGGTTTCCCCGGGCGCCTGGGTAGCTCACCTGATAGAGCCCCCCCTCCCTCCTGTCCTATAAATAAAGGCCTAAAATGCCCCAAAAAAATAATATTTAAAAATAAATAAAACATTTGACTCTCTTTTAGCTCAATTTTGATCCCCACAAACTCCTGAGGGAAAAGCTGTCTCTTTAGCTCCTAAATGCTCCACTATGTTCACCAGTTAATTGCTAACTTTGTCTGTCTGCTGTTTGGTGCTGGACAGGTAGCTTACTGTGGGCTAATCAGAGCTTTTTCTGCTGCCTGTTGCTGCTGGAAACAAAGTTCATTAAAGCTGTGGGACTGAAACAAAACTGTAAAGTAGCGGGCCGTAAAACCAAAACAATGAGCCTAAAGATGCTAAAACGCTGTGTAGAGCAGAGCATGTGAGTGGAGCGGTGAGAAATTCTGCTACTTGCTCACAGAGCTGTCTGTTTCTTCTGCTCCCCTGCTCAAAGGCGTTCTAGGCTGCTCCACTCAAATCGCTCACTGCTCACTCCAAAAAAAGCTGCATCGTATTTATCAGAAATATGGCGCTCGCCATCTGTAGTCCATGCCGCCTGTACCTGGAGCTCACTCTCACTCTCCTCACATGCTCTGCTGTAGAGCTGAGTGGAACTGCATATTTGGGTGATATTTCTCTGTGGGTTCATCACTACAAGTGATGCCTTTCACAATACACGTGTATTAATTTTTTCCATTGTTAAAATAAAAATATTGATGATTGCAACTTTAAAACCCAGTATACACAGATATAAAATACCTATAATTTTTTTTTTCCACCAAGTAAAAGAAATCCAAGCACAAATCCAACCCCTTACCACTCTGCTCCCTACAGGCTCGTGGCGGTGCCCATGGCCTTTGAGTTTAGAGGGAGTGCGCTAAAATGAAATTGTCAATTTGAAGTCAGACAAAAAGCCAAAGAAGCATCTGTCCACCTCCACCTCATCCTTCACAGCCCTACACAGCCTTCAGCCTTCACTTAGATAGCAGCAAAGATACACATCTGCACACAAAATATCCTGCGTGCTGCTGCAGTTCACTGTCAAATATCCGCCGCTGAATCTGTAAACTGTTACTTTAGCTGGAAATCCTTCAAAGGCAACATATCATTAATCTGTAATATGATCAGTAAATACGATGCATATACTGTATTTTATCTACATCGTATTTTTGCTGCAGTAATAACTAAATTCATCCTCAGGGATCAATAGAGTTCATCTCATCTTCCTCCTTTACCTTCTTTAACAACAAAGCAGTAAAAATGTCTGAGCCAATCAACAACAAATATAAAACCTTGTTTATATCTATCATCAACGAATTGGGTCAGTAAGTATTATTTTGAAAACACCACAATGCAGTTGTGAGAGGCAGTATTTTTTCTGAAAAATCTCAGTGAGTTCTGACAAAGCATGCAGATGGAAACCCACAGTCCTCCCCCAAAGATGAAATACAATTTGTTATATGTTTGTATGCCGAGCAGTAATACTAAGTTATCAGTGCCACTCTGCGGGCGACTCTGTTTGACTAAACACAGATAAGAAAGAAAAAGCCTCTACGAATAATCTCCTAGACTGGGATAAGGATCAGTAACTGTAAATGGTCTTATACTCTCGGGGCCTTCATTTTCACTGTGGCGTTAGCACAGTCCCTGGCGAATCCTCCCACTGGTGCATGTAAAAACACACAGAGCTGTGTACTCTGATCTCTCCTTGACATGAAGAGGGCAGCCGCACTGAGGCGTGACCAGGGTTCGAGGGCATGAATCAAGATCACCATAAACAGAATTAAAAAGAATAAATACTTAGCTATCATAGAAGCCGAGTGATTTATTCTACACATTCACAACGCTGGCTGAACAGCGGCTCCCGAGAAATCAATATGTAATTATAGACATCCTACCCTGAGCCGTTCCTCTCCCAGCATCCACCTCCCACCGTCTGCCCCGCACCCACACCACCACCCTCAAAAACAAATGTCAGAACATCACTGAGCCCGGAACACCAACCACAAGAAGAAATAAAAGATTTCTCCCTGGTGAGCACAGCCTTGTGCTTTAGTGTGTTTATTGTCTGTACATGCAGAGTTTTGTGTCTTGGAGCCATTTTGCATTTTTGTTTCTTCTGGAATTGTTTCAGCTTTATGCACATTTATTTTTTTATACATGTATAACGCTGTATTAAGTAAGAAGCTAAAGATAAAGATAAAGAAAAGAGATAAAGTAATTCAATAACAATAGTCTACATTCTGAGATGACTGTGTCAAAGGTTTGACATACTTATTGAAAATATAAATTAGTCTGAATTTTTTACTTACTAAGTCAAAATTTAAATTTGACTTAAGCTCAGCAAAAAGACTGAAAATGGGTTACAGCTTTCTTGGCTCTGTCTAAAGGCCAAAACATTGCCAACCAGCACCTGTAAAGCTCACTTATTTACATAGCTATCTTGTTCTGCTTCTGCATCTTTATGCTAAGCTATGCGTAAAGTGTGGCAAGTTAGCTACTGTGTGTTAAAAGTATTCCATCTGGGCAAAAGAATTGCAGTTAACTCTAAACTGGAGAGAAAATGAAACAAAGTTCCTGTAAGTTTTGATCTGAGCTTTACCACAAACACACCCACATGCACTCTCTGTGCATACACATCAATGCGTACTTTGCTAGCTAGCTAAGACTGACTGAAAGAATACTCAGCAGTCAAACTGAGCTAATGCAAGAAGACATTCATTCAATCAGTGATGTCAAACTAACATTTAAACATTAATTTGATACACTAACTTATAAATTCAATTAAATTTAAATACATTTTTATGTAGTATTTCACACTTTGACTTAGCATCGCATTTCTCTATCTTAGTGCAATGATTTTGACAGGTATCCCATAATTGTGATTTAATATAAAAAAGTGAGTCAACATTTCAGTGTTTGAGGAACATTTTATTGGATTTCTGAAGCAATTTAGTGGCCTTTTCTTTTTAATGGAAACCACTGAAATGTGTGTGAAAAGATGTGTTTATTGTAACATGTGTAAAGACATTCACAAGCCTAAGGATATGTTAAATTCTAAGTATTGAATGAAGAAAACCAATGGGCAAATGGGTCTGATGACATTTGATGGTCGGATGACAGACTATATTTCTAATGTGCATCCAGGGCTAAAAAAAAAAAAACACTCCATTTTTATGTCCATGGTGTCTCCTCAGTTTCCATTGAAGTGAGCAGCATTAGTTCAGGTGATACCGTCATAGAGACGGGCCTCGGTGGGTGCTGTGTGCCCTGACACATTGATGAACAACTGTACAGATCTGAACTTCGCTCATCGCTCTGTGCTCACTCAAGCTAAATCGATGAGGTAACCAGTCAATGCTTGCCCACACTCAAGCTATTGCCAAGCCCTTATCTGGCCCCGGCAGTTTAACACTGACCCCCACACAGGTAGCAGGAGACACACTAATCCATCTCTCCTAGCCCAGACAGACTCATCTCATCCCAGCTATCTCCCCCCTCTCTATCTCTCCCAGCCTCACCCATTCACTTACTCAAACACATTTCTCTCTTTCAGTTTTTCCCTTTATGTCTTGAACAGTTCCATTTTCCCTGTATCTATGTGCTCATCCATTTCCAGCTGCTGCGTTTCTCTCTGTATCCTTCCCCTCCCCCTCCTGCCTTCCACGCCTTGTCCAAAGCTCTCTCCCCTTCTTCTCCGCTCTTACTGTGGGTGCCTCCTGGTCTGGCCACGGGAGATGGAGATCTGCTCAAATTGACACACATATCATTACCTATCTACTATCCTTCTGCCTCGGGCCCCAGCGTTTGATTACAAAGGATGTCTGAAAATATCTCAGTATCCATAATAGCCATATGGAAGGGAAGTCATTTGATGCAACACACCTCTCAGATTATTGCAGAGGAAGTGTTGCTATCAGATTGCAGACATAATTTTTTATCACAGTGATTGTTGGAAACAGCTATTACCTATGCAGTTTCTCTTGTGGAAACAATAAACTGACGTTGTAAAAGCAACAGACTTAAACAGCATGTTCATATGCTGAATCTGTGAAAAATACAGCCCGAGTGATGCTTTATGCAGTTAATGTGAATACGAACTCCTCCAGTGTGAGACAAACCTTGATCAGCTCTGTGAGGGACAGTGTGAAAACTTTTAGGGTGGAGAAGATGGCTGGAATTGTATATTTTAATATATACAAAAGCGAGACCCTATGCAGCCTTATTTATTGAGTTCACTGCCATATATATCTAAGCAATAGTTGCTACCATTGGTAAATTAAAGTCCAGTGCTGATGTGCGGAAGAGAAAGAAAGTGCAGCAAGCTCTTTTACGCACAGCTGAGTTGGCTTTTACGCACAGTGGCAGTTGTTACCACAAAGCTGAATAGGCAAAATAGGCACAGACAGGATTCCAAATTAAAAAAAATAAATAAATAAAAAAATAAAAAAATTATGAATTACATCAGATTGTATTGTATCCTGTATGATATATATCTGAATGTCATAAACCAATTACATGATGCCTGAATTGCAGAAGCAGTCGTGTTGTGGACAATGTTGGAGAAAATGAAATAGGGAGCAGTTATATCAAGAGGAAATTTAAATGTGATTTCATTTCCCCTTTGTCATAACGCACACATTGTCAGTGTCTCTTAGTCCCATTGGCAGTCAGGCGCTAATTCGAAGCAGTTGGCAACCGACCTAAAAAAAACGGCGCACTATTCAAAGAGTCTATCGCAAAGCTTCCTTAAAGAACATTGATGTTTAAAACGATTAATCTTGTAAGCCATCAAGACTGCATCTCTTTCCAGGATAGTGCTGATCAGCATGACTGCCTGGCAGTCAGACATCTCCTGCACCTCTGACAGTGATCATGATGCACGTTGTGCAGAATGGTATAAAAGATCCACCAGTAAAGCAGCAGACTGCTAGGCTGAACTTTATTTATTTGACAATTCAATGTTTTTACACAGATGGGGGTTCAATGCCTTGTTCAAGGGCACCGCAGCAGAGCCCAGAATGTTAACTGACAGCTCTCCAGCGACCAGTCCACACTCATTAACATGGTCTGAGTTGGAATTAAACTGCCCATCCTTCGGTTCCCAAATATCTACGCACTATGCTACTGGCTTCAGAGGGGATTGATCACTGTTAATATTTTGTTGGTGGGTGGGGGGGGGTTATAAGTGCATCCAGAGTTTTTTTTTTTGTTTTAGTTTGCTGTCATACAGGATGTCTGGCGATAGGGTTATGATACGCTGCATTGAACATGAATTAAAGGGAGAGAGACAGACATTTAGAGCAGGGAGAAGCGGGGTGAAGATGTGAACAAGAGCAAACAAAGAAATGGACAGGCAGGAAGGAAGAGTGAAGGAGTGAAGGCCGTATCGCCAGTAGGCATTGGCATCTAAGATTCATTATAGGCAACCTTGCCTGTTTCAACAGGGAGAAACTCAGCCGTCACCCTGATATATGATAGCAGTGTTTCCCCCTAAATTTCTGACGGCCCATGGTAATTTGGTATTTAGTAAGTTATGTTTATCTGTCCTCCTTCTTGTGCTCCCTCCCACTCTCTGTAAGAGCTGCACAATGACATTCTGCTTTAAGGAGCTACTGCCAATAAGCAAAATTAAGTCTCTGTGGATGTATTTGTATTTGAGAGAGATTGCTTGCCACAGCCTCTCTCTTGTTTGGTCTGAAGCGACATCAGGTCCTGATGCCAGGACCGTTAGACAGTGGCTTTCAGGGATTCAAGAAAACATCTATGACAGAATGGACAATCGTTCTGTGGCATGATCATCTATGTAGCTGGAGCTACTCCGGTGTGTAGAATGTCTCACAGAGGGAAGTTTCTATTTCAGACAGATCTGTGAGCTTTGAGGACCAACTGTAGCTGAAGTCAGGGTAAGACAGGCTCAAACTTTTTCTATATGCCTCCATTTAGACTATTAGATGGATTTTTGTGAAAATTTGTACAGACATTCATGGTCCATAGAGGATAAATCCTAATGACTTTTATAATTCCCTGACATTTCATCTTGAGCCATAAGAAGGGCCAACATTTTGGTTTTAATTGAAATGTCACAAGTATTGGATATACATTTGCTACAGACATTTATAGTCCCCAGGCAATAAATTGCAATAACCTTGGTGATTCCCCAACCTTTTTAATTGATTGTCATCACCAGTGCCATCACCTGTCCCATACGGACTTCCACCATCCGGTGATGCAGACTACATTGACAGTGAACCCAAGAGCGAGATAAGTGATGGTCACAACTGTTCTTTCAAAACAACAATGGCGGACGTGATCGTTCACCCAATCACCTGCCAGGTAATTTTTGAAAGTGCCTGCCCTTTCCCAAACAGTTTCCAATGACGGCTTCTCAGATGGTTTTGTGTTAACAAACCATCTGGCACATCAGGTTATATGGGGTGCCATACAGGTTATGACAATCATGCATCTTGAGGTATTTGCGTTTGTAACCTTTTGTCATACTCTGAATGTCTGCCATGCTCGCAGCGGCCTTTTTATAGCCTAGCTGGCACACCACAACCTGTGCCTGTTCTTGGCCTGCCAGTGTTTGTTTTGTGATAATGTGAGCATGAATACATCTAACAATTGTGCACATGTGCATGTGTGGCTGTGTAGCTGAGGTTTTAATAAATATATTCACTTGCATGCATGGGCATAACACAAAGAGTCTCTGTTTGTGCCTGCAAAGCCATATTAGCTATTTCAGCTGTGTGTCTTGAGCATACATCAGATACATCTGGGGAGACATTTTCCCAAAAGATCTTTGTACCAGTGAAGCAAAAATGCCTCAAATCAGACCAGCTGCGTCCTTTGCTTTGGGCTATGTGACATAGATATGAAGGCAACTGCAGTCTTCTTCCATGCAGGCTGTTTTCATTCACCCCCGAGCAGAGCCACGTACAGCCCAGCATGGAAAATCTCTGCTGGTTGCCTCGCGCTTTCTCATCATCATTCCTCACCTGGGGAGCTGGATCCAGCCGTGGATGCATATGTGACGAGAGTCTAAGAGGGAGAGAGAGGACAAGACAGAAAGAGGGAGATGAAACTTTCATGAGGTGCAGGGTTGGTGTGGGCAACCACAATGAAAATGCAAAGATTGAACTTTTCTCCAGGACTGAGGGTGGAGTGATGAGAGTAAAGACGGCCTGGAGGTGGTTGGGTGAGGAGAGGGGAGGCAGGTGAGGGGCTGGGGGAGTCAGGGAGTGAAGATAGCCCCTGGATGGGAGGAGGGAAGAAGAAGAAAGGGTTTATCGCTGGGATTCTAATCCCACTGTTCCTCTCCTATTCCCACCCTCCTGCATTGTTTACCCCTTTAATCTCTGCCTGTCTTCATTCCCCATGGGCTTCATTTTTCATGTATTTCATGAATTCATGTATCTCCTCCCACTGTATTATTTTCCATTTCCACCAATGCTGCACCATCCTCCTGGATGTGGTGTGCGCAGGAACAAGAACTCTGACCACAGGCTGGAAGAAGCATCAGGAGACCGGGCTTGGAGGTGGCAGATGTCTGGGTGGTACCTCAGAGGATGTCTATGTCTCCAGAATGTCTTCCAGTCCTCTATTGTATCTGCACACACACACACACACACACACACACACACACACACACACAAGTGAACCGGCTCCACCGTTCTCCCTCTCCGCATCATCTTGTCTCCCTCTTCCAGGAAATGTGTGGTGCCGTGTTATGATCGATGGATTGCGTTCAGAGACGGAGCAGCCCCCACTGTTTGTTTGTCTCTGCTACACATGGCTGCAGAATGACAGCTGGGACCAGTGCATGGTTTTGAGTCTGTCTGGCAAGGAAAGTTGGGCTCTTTTGGTATAACTCGTCTTTTGTTTCAAAGACGAAAAGAAAAGAGAGTTTCACACGACTCAGATCTGAATGCCCTTTGGTAAACCATATTCACTCTGGGCACTTGAGAAATTTGTGACCTGCTGCTGCTAGAATTTATGTCGCCCAAGCTTGATTATGCAGCATAACGACGTTAGCTTTGCAAGTGTGTGTGTATTTAGGATGTTTGTCATAAGATGAAGCATGTTTGAGGAAGGAAACGAAAGAAGGGCATGGATGTATGTTGAGCGTGTGTAAGGATATGAACAAATTAATATATTATTGCTTATCGTTGTGTTTTATCATGTCCTGTGTAAATAGTACATACTAATCCATGCCATGTGTGTGTGCGTGTGTGTGTGTGTGTGTGTGTGTGTGTGTGCGCGCGCGCGCGCGTGCGTGCGTGTGTGTGTGTGTGTGCTGCTATAGCATAAAAAATGAGTATTCAGCAAAACATAACGAGATGTTTTTTCGATCTGGAAGTCAAAGTCAGGAAATGAGAGGAGTTCATCTGATAATAAATTGCACTTTTATGGTCCAAAAATGAAATTCAGGCATTTCCTGATCATGACTGACGATGATTCACTGATTCACTAATTACCATTATTTTGGCATGGTGCATTGGAAATGATCCAAAACTACACTGATAAAACTCCACCATGCACACACTGTACTACAACTAATCTTATAATAACATTTCCTGTGCAATCTAGTTCCAGAGGCAGTTTTATCTGCCCAATTTGTGAGGCAGAGTGATCAAAACAGACCTTTATATCTGCTTTGATAGTTATCGACAAACAAGAGGAGAATAGCAAGGGATGATAAACTCTAGATTTTCAAGTTGCTGTTTTGAGGTGTGGTACTTAAAAACACATTTCTATGCTTTTTTATCACTGCAACATCCTTTGAAAAGGATGATAACAATTAGACCAATTCTTATCACAGGGTTTAGTTTACTTTTTTTGCTTTGATAAACTTCTTCAAACTTAGTTTGTGGTAAAATCTCTTGATGAAAGGATCCAATCTGTTACTTTGCATGTCAGCTGAATTCTTGCGTTATCACGCGAGAATCGCCAGATCGCATAACATGACTTCAAGTAATGCGTTTGTGTCTGGTTTACATGTAGGTTTGTGTTTGTTCAAAACAACAATGTCAGATGTGATAGACAGATGGTTCATTCTGCCAGGTAGTTTTTAAAAGTGCCTGCCCTTTTCCAAACAGTTTCAAATGACGGCTTCTCAGATAGTTCTGTGTAACAAACCATGTGGCCCGTCAGGTTAGAAAAACTTTAGAGCAATTTGGCAAACACTGCCCCGATATACAATTTTTAATACACAGTTAAAACTGATTTCACCTGGATTTAATGTCCCCTTGCACAAACGTTTTTGTGTGTTCTGCTTTAAGATGACTTTGCTACCGCAATTTTCTATAAAATATGTCATTTTGCAGCGTTAACAACTTTATATGCTGCTGGGAAATGAAATTCAGAATCAGAATTCTGAGTGAAGTATGTTACAAGAAATTTGCCTTGGTGTTTGCATGCAATAAACATATTAAGAGGAAATGAAAATAAAACCAGAGTAACAGTCAAGAACATAATAGAAAAATTACAATAAAAATATAAAAAAGATATAAAAATACTATAACAAATATGAACAATATAACTGTTTTAGAATGAGAAAGCTGTACAGTTTAGTGCAGCATGTGAAGAAATATTGGGTATTGGATAAGGGGATAAGCAGAAGTTCACAGTATAGAGAACATTTGCAGTGTACAGGGTTAATTATAGTCCAAGATGTGCATTTATGTAACAACTAGAGACAGACTATTTGGGTCCGTGTCAGTGGGGGTCCTGGGCCTTGTTGATGAGGCCAACTGTAGATGGGAAGAAGCTGAATGCAAATTAGCTGCCAATTACTCACAGGAATCCCACTTTAACCCTATTTTCAAATTGAATTTCGTATTAGCATTTTTAAGCCAGATCTTTACCATGTTTTTAACCACGAAACCAACACTGATAAAATTAAACCCCTAAACAGCAATGGTGCTCTCACAGGTGTTTCCACTTTTGGCTAATGAATCCTGTGTGGGAGGGAAACTAATTGATATCCCCTTCACTGTCCTGTTAGTTTTCTTAAACCTGTTAAAATATTTTGAGACTGAAGCTGTTCTAGTGTCTGGATGGAAATAAGAGAATGAGTTGGAGTTCCTGGTAAGTGTCCAAATCAGTCTAAGTCAATCATACATATACACGGTTGGTGCGTACATTGCTAGATAGCTAACATGGCTACAGCTACCCTGTAAATGGTTCAAACACTGGCTGTTTGTGTTGTTTTGTATTGTTATTTTATTTTTTCACTCCCCATCTTAAATAACCAACATCAATTCAGATAACATTAAACCTCTACACAGCAATGGTACACCCACACAGGTGTTTCCACTTTTGGCTAATTAACGTTAGGTCTCTTGTTGGGACTGTCTAGGGGTGTGCTTGATTGATGTCACCTTCACCGTCCTGTTGGTTTGAGAAGTCTTATGCTGCGTTCCAGACACAATTTTTAGCCCATAAGTTACGATTTCAAGTCACAACTCACGACTTGGTAGTGTTCCAGGCAAAGTCACGTCAAACCCTTCTAGCTAGCGGCTACCTAACGTTGCTAGTGCTAGCTGATACTAGCGATTTCTAGTCAGCGACATATTGTGGGCTTCATTTAATAAACATAACCTGTAGTAGTACACAATCATGTGTGTATTGTTTTGATTACAATGTGTGGAATTACTTTACGTTGCCTATTTATGTTTATTTATTTCTATTTCTCCCCGTTAATCACTGTGGTCTGTACAGCATCAACAGGGTTCGCCATTGTTGTTTATGTGTGTGTGACGTCAAAAACTGTAACTGGGAGTACAACGATCTGGTACGAGTTCACGGGTAGTAAGTTACAGGTTTGACTGCTGTTCCAGGGCACTTTCACGGGTAGAAGGTTGTGAAAACACGGGTTACGGGTTGCCTGGAACGCAGCATTAGTCTATATCCTTCGTGTTCCACTTCCAGGATTACTCAAGTGCTGCAGGAAATTCTGCCGGATGCATGTATTTTCTGTTTCCTTCCACTTTCTTTGTGTTGGAATTTTAAATTTGGTGGATTTATGAGGACTATTGTTAACTGCACCTCAGATCTCTGCAGGGTAAATTGAGACTGCTAGCTAGACTATCTGTCCAATCTGAGTTTTCTCTCGCACAACCATTCATGGGCAGTGCCACTAAACCAGAGCACATTTTCCTCCCATCCCCGAATGCTGTGTGAAGTAGCCAGACTCTCCTTCAGCGCGGAGCAAAATAAAAGCAGAGTAACAGTCAAGAACATAATAGAAAAATTACAATAAAAATATAAAAAAAAGATATAAAAATGCTATAACAAATATGAACAATATAACGTTACATAATGTTTTAGAATGAGAAAGCTGTACAGTTTAGTGTAGCATGTGAAGAAATATTGATAAGGGGATAAGCAGAAGTTCACAGTATAGAGAATATTTGCAATGTACAGGGTTAATAGTCCAAGATGCATTTATGTAACATCTAGAGACAGATGTCTATTTGGGTCCATGTCAGTGGGGGTCCTGGGCCTTGTTGATGAAGCCAGCTGTAGATGGGAAGAAACTGAATGCAAATTAGCTGCCAATTACTCATAGGAATCCCACTTTAACCCTATTTAGGGCCCGAGCGCCGACAGCGGCGAAGGCCCTATTGAAACTGAAGGAATTATTATTATTTTCCCGGCAAATGAATTGGCTTTTTGAGGGGCTTAACATATTCAAAAACTCACCAAATTTGGCGGTCGCATCAAGTCTGGTGAAAATGTACGTATTTTAAGGGTTTCGGGAATAGGCGCGCAAAAATGGCTCGCTAGCGCCCCCTACAATGTTAAAAAAATTGAGCCCCTGCAGTGCGTTTAACGTAGACTCACGAAACTTGGTACACATATGTATCATGTCAAGATGTACATAAAACGTCATTGAAGCCATACCCTAAGCCCAACAGGAAGTCCGCCATTTTAATTTCAAAGTTCGAAATTAGTGCGATTTTGGCCATTTCCACATGCCGTACTTTAACGGACTCCTCCTAGAGATTTCATCCGATCAACTTCAAATTCGGTCTGTACCATCTTAAGACATTAAAGATGAAAAGTTGTTAAAAGAAAAACTTTTCGTCATAGGGCATAGCCGTGGCGGGGCGGCCATTTTGTGTGTTTCGCCACCAAAACAGGAAGTGGCTGTAACTTGAGTGTACATTGTCCAATTCGCTTGAAACTTTCCAGGATTCATAAGAGTCCAACCCTGAGGTCAAATAAAGGCCGATATTTACTTAAAGTCATAGCGCCCCCTAGTGGCAACAGGAAGTAGGCCTAAAAGTCAAGGTGCTATACTTTAACGAACTCCTCCTAGAGGTTTCATCCGATGTACTTCAAACTTGGTCTGTATCATCCCAACACCTTAAAGATGAAAAGTTATTAAAAGAAAAACTTTTCGTCTGACGGTGTGGGCGTGGCGTGGCGGCCATTTTGAGTGTTTAGCGATGAACAAAGAAGTTGTTGTAACTTGAGTGTACGTTGTCGTATCTGCCCGAAATTTCTCACGATTGACAAGGGCCCAGGCCTGAGGACACCTACAGGCCAAATTTGACTTTTGGTCACAGCGCCCCCAGCTGGCAACAGGAAATGCGCCTTATATGACCAACATCATCCGATTTACATGAAACTTAGAATGTGTGGTCTACATGTGATAATGAGCCGGCCCCTATAATATAACCACGCCCACTTATTCAGGCCACGCCCCTTTCATAACATTTGAACCGTTTAAGGTAGAGTCTTGTGTGAGGTGTCATTGAACTCAGCAGAGAGTTGCTTCTTCATTGTTGATGGTTTGGCCTGCCCCCTATGCGTTAGCCACGCCCCCTTTCACAGCTAATGAACTGTATGGCGTAGAGTCTTGTGTGAGGTGTCATTGAACTCAGCAGAGAGTTGCTTCTTCATTGGTGATGGTTTGGCCCGCCCCCTATGCTTAAGCCACGCCCCCTTTCATAACATTTGAACGATTTAAGGTTGACCATTGTGTGAGGTATCAATGAACTCAGCAGAGAGTTCCTTCTTCATTGGTGATGGTTTGGTCCGCCCCCTATGCTTAAGCCACGCCCCCTTTCATAACATTTGAACGATTTAAGGTTGACCATTGTGTGAGGTATCAATGAACTCAGCAGAGTTCCTTCCGTCTTTTCATTGGTGACGATTTGCGGTGTCTGAGTGCCGCGCAAATGCACGGTCGCAAGGAGCGGCGACCGCCGGTAACCCCGACGCGCGTAGAGGAGCGAGGGCCCGTCCATCGCTGCTTGCAGCTTTAATTTCAAATTGAATTTTGAAAATAGAGACCTAACGTTAATTAGCCAAAAGTGGAAACACCTGTGTGGGTGTACTATTGCTGTGTAGAGGTTTAATGTTATCTGAGTTGATGTTGGTTATTTAAGATGGTGAGTGAAAAAAGAAAATAACAATACAAAACAACACAAACAGTCAGTGTTTGAACCATTTACAGGGTAGCTGTACAGGGGTCTGGCAAAGCAAGACTAGAGAAGTCTTAACCCTTGAATGTGTGGGTGTTTTTCAAACATTTCTACACACAGTACCTCTGGTCTTTAGCGACCCGGCACTTAATGCAGATTAAGCCACATATTAAAATCATATTGCTTGTAAACTTACTGAAATGTGTTATGAACAATAACAAACACACAAAAAACATCCACAACAATATATAGATGCCAGATAAATGTTATATTTAGAAATTCGATGCTGTTTGTGGTGAATAAAGAATGCAAAATCACTCTAGTGGTCAAGTTAACACAATGTAAGCACCTTCAGCTTTATGATTTTTGTAGTAGGATTATCCGTATGCGCACTACCTCAGTCGATAAACCTGTCATTGAATTATTTACAAGATGTTGGAAGAAGAAAGGGTTTTACACTTTAAAATTATCTAAAGAATGCAACAGTGAAAAGAGACAATAAAAAAATCTATCATGCCAACTCAGAACAACTGAATATACAGCAACCCTGTGCCTTCTCACCGCCACCCGTACCTGTAGAGACATCAAAGGATTGCTCACCACAGCGAGGAAAGTTTTGAAGCTGGTTAAATTTATACAGCTGAACACAGTTGTTGTATCATCATATCATCATCCTCATGAAACATACACAGAGCAATGTCGGACACTACTTTCATGGATCCTTGTGACAGATAGTTTACAGTGTGAATGGTACAGCGCCCCAGCTCAACATCACGTAATATTAAACATCCTCATAATGGAGGGTTCAATGCTGTATACTTGTTGTACATCTGCATGACAGATACTATCATGAGTTATACATGTACATACAGTATGTATTTTCATATTCACCTTAATAGATACATGTACAAACTGTACACATAAAACATGCATTAATGCATTTGCATAAGCATGTGTAAAAGCATACATCCTATTTACTGATACATGAGCACAGATGAACAAATCACAAATACAATATTTACAATATACTGCACAAATAGCGACGAATAGAAATAGAAATTACGGTTGGTTATTATCACTTGGCACTCAAGCTTTATGATAAACAACATATATTCACATTCAGTTAACATACTAGCACATGACTGTAATATGAACACAAACACACAAAATTACACCCACAAAACGGACATGGATGCATGCATATGAACATACAGTATGTGAATAAAAATATGCACACACCTGTACATATGCAAATAAACTTCATCCCTTGAGACTCTCACACATAAATACTTACACAGGTAGCAGAGTTGCCTGGGGTTTTCTGTGCACCTTTCGTCTTAACCTTGATGTTCTCTCCAATTCCCACACATATGCTTAACACGTGTAGCCCTGAGCATTCATTTCTGCCTGACAAGAGAAAGAGGAGAGATGAGAGGAGAGGGAGAGAAGGATTGGGGGAATCAGGTGTCTCCAGAGACTCTGATTGACATTCAGAAGCACAGCCGTTTTCGTGCCCGGCATCCTTAGCGGTCCACCAGGCCTTCGCAAAGGGGTCGAGTAACAGACAAGAAGTCCTTAGATGATTCTTACAGGCAGGGGCGATTCTAGGATCAGACCTTTAAGGGGGCTCAGCCCCTAATGAGAATGTGACACGGATACAGCGTCTTGCAAAAGTGTTAACCCCCCCCTGCTAAATCAGTAATTTTATTAGCTGATAATCTCTGAGCTAGCTACTGAACGTCAGCTAACATTTATTGACACTATTAACACTATGATGGAACTAAACCTGACACTTTATTAGTCACAGTAATAATGAGCAATTTGACACAATGTTCTTGTCAAAGAACATTGTGTCAAATTGCATTTCAATTTGGGTCCTAATTTGCGCCATGAAGTTACCAACTTCTTCTCTGGGGACTACCAACGTTAAACTTCACAACCGCACTCCTGCTCTCCCTCTGATCAGATAAAGACTCAGTCAAAGGCGGGAGTCTGGCACAACCACATCCGATTGGCCAACACTATGTTTCTGTTAATGGTAATTGTTTGTCCTCTGTCACTAAAAGACAAGTTCACAAACTCTCACTTGAAGCACTTAAAAAAAAGTTTGGCTTCAACCCCCCTAAGAAAGGTCTAAAATCACCCGTGCTTACAGGTACCCTCTGTTTCTTTCTGACAGGAGTTAAATGGTTTAAGTAGCAGGGGGGGGGGATTCTTTGGTTTGTTGGTGATTGGTTTGGTTTTGTGTTGCATCAAGTTCACTTGAGGGTTAAGTTCTGTTACATATTGGGGGTAAATAAGTTAACTTACAAGTTTGTACATCCTTTAATCCACTCATCTACTTACATTTTGAGATATCACCATCTTATGATCCTTGACGCATTCTAGGTCTTTAGTATATGCTTACTTTATTTATAGCAGAATAGTCAGCTGACTGAATGTGCACTTGAACACACCTTCCCTCACACTCACACACACAACCCCTTTAAAAAACTCACTAGGTCATTTACCAAACACAGCTGTTCTGAAGGTAGTCCTCACAGTCTCATACATAGCCTATTGTGTCTGTTGCATGACACAAGACTTGACATGACAAAACCGTTTCCCAAGTTCCAACTGTATTTCCTTATCTAGGTATGTAGCCAGAAATGATGTATGTCCTTGCTCAAGACAAATAAACACATTATTGTGTTTGAAAATATTAAATATTGGAAAGAAAAATCAATATACACCAACATTACTGATAGTAAAATCTCTTTTGAGCAAGGAGATATGTACTTTCTGGCCATTATCTTTGTTTGGATTAGAAAAAAGAGAAGGTTATTATGTTAGAAGAGACTTTCAGAACAGCGGTAAAACAACCTTCTGAGGTTTTTGTCATATTTGATGAACTTCTACAACAGTGTCCATGTCACATGCTGAAACCTTAGTGTCTTGAATATTAGCTGTTACAGTTTTTTTTCTCTTGCTAAACGATAGTGGGCACAACTGGAGCTACATGTGCAAAACTCCAACTACAGTCTGCACCGCAGCAGTTCATGTGAACTAAACTCTAATTCGTTTTTAATTTTTTCATTGCTCATTCTTCATATATATATATATATATATATATATATATATCCTATATATTAGGGCTGTCAATCGATTAAAAAAATTTAATCTAATTAATTACATACTCTGTGATTAATTAATCGAAATTAATCACATACATAATTAACGGTGCCTGAACCGATACTTTTTAAGAAAGGAAAAAAAAAAGGGTACTAAACAACAGTCGGTGTCATTAAAGAACGGCTTGTTTATTGCTAAGGCCATATGGTCAAAATTAAATGATTTAATAATAATGTATAACAATAACAATAACTTATTTCACTAGTAAATTGCTGTTGAACGACAAAAACAACCACCAGATGGGAAAAGGACATTTACAATAACTTCAAATACACCACGAGGCTGTAGTTTACCAGTTTCATTGAACGTCTGTGTTGTTTTTCCGACGGCAAATGCAGATTGTTACATCCCGCTGTTGAATCCTCTACAGTAAAACACAGTCAAACTTTACACCGTTTAGCGTTAGCTGTCATCATTTTAACCGTGTTTAATCCAGCTACTAGCTAGCGGTAGGCTAATGTTAGCTGCTCGAGTATAATTCAATTCAATTAAATTTTATTTATCAAATCATAACAAGAGTTATCTCGAGACACTTTACAGATAGAGTAGGTCTAGACCAAACTCTGTACTTTACGAAGCCCCAACTATTACAGTGGTTGCCTCAAGAGCAAGCATTAGCAGTAGCTATTGCGACAGTGGCAAGGAAAAACTCCCTTTTTTGTTAGGAAGAAACCTCGGACAGACCCAGACTCTTGGTAGGCGGTGTCTGACGGCACCAGTTGGGGAAGTGGTGAATGCTGGCAATAATAGTCATAATAAAGATAGTGAAACAGTGATCACAATGGTAGTCATAGTAGTTCATGTCATAGTAGGGCACAGCAGGGCGTTACGGGGTGTAGTGTGGCACAGCAGCCTGGGTGGACGCGGTTGGACGCGGCAGGACACAGTCGGACACTGCGGGGAAACGCAGAGCGTAGCAGGGTGTAGTAAGTCCATAGCGTCAGCTGCACCCAGGACCCCGGTGTAGGTGCCACCCAATTCCAAGGCGATGTTCTGGGTGAAGAAGAAGCAAAGGGACTCCGGGGAGAAAACTCCCCAGAGCTAGGTTAGTAACAGGCATTTCTGGGACTAAGATGCACACAAAAGGAGACAAGTGAAAAGAGAGAAGAGGGAGCGGCTCATTGTGTCCTTGGAAGGAGCTTCCCACAGCAGTCTAGAGTTATAATAGCATAACTAAGAGAGGCAGGCTAATATTTTTATATTATATATATATATATATATATATATATATATAAAAACTTAGCACTTAGCAGGAAATTTGTGTTAACAATGCTTTTTGGCAATAAATCTTATACCGTTGGAAAGCCTGTTTAGTTCCCTTTCAAATGGTGCCCCATTTGTAAGGAACATGCATTTGTGGGATGAGCAGCAGCGCTGAGTATGTGGGTTGCGCCCATGAAAAATTTGCCAAATCTTCTCTGCCAATGCCAAACAGGTTATTTTGCTGTTGCTATTGACACTTGTTTTGAGCTTCTGGTACCCCCAGGTGCTGCCAATCAGGTGCCTGATTTAGAGATGAGATTCTGCAACCAGTGGCAATCCCATATCTCCACAGTCTGGGACCGAACTCTATCCTCCAAGATGACAACGCTCGCCCCAACAGGGCAGGGTTTATCAGAGACTACCTCCAGAATGTGGAAGTGAAGAGGATGGAATGGCCTGCCAGCAGTCCTGACCTCAACCCCATTGAACACTTGTGGGATCAGCTTGGGCGTGCTGTTTGTGCCAGAGTGACCAACACAACTATGTTGGCTGACTTGCGACAAATGCTGGTTGAAGAATGGGATGCCATCCCACAGCAGTGTGTGACCAAGCTGGTGACCAGCATGAGGAGGAGGTGCCAGGCTGTTGTGGCTGTGTATGGTTCTTCCACACGCTACTGAGGCTCCTGTTTGTGAAATGAATAAATTGTTAAATTGTCAATATGTCTTGTTCCTTCAAACTTCAATCATCCAATCCACCAAACACCAAACGAGTCAGTGGCAGAATAAGCTGTTTGGCATTGGCAGAGAAGATTTGGCAAATTTTTCATGGGCGCAACCCACATACTCAGCGCTGCTGCTCATCCCACAAATGCATGTTCCTTACAAATGGGGCACCATTTGAAAGGGAACTAAACAGGCTTTCCAACGGTATAAAATGTATTGCTAAAAAGCATTGTTACCACAGAGAAATAATCTACTAAACACAAATTTCCTTACTTTTTGTGCTAAGTTTATATATAGGGAAAGCTCCGAAAGACTTTTTTTGGAAATATAGAAACACCAAATAAGAATGAATCATTTATACACTATACTGTTCGAGAGAAACAGTGAACAGGTAAAAGAGCAAAGATACCAACATGTCCAGGTAAGATGTCTGAGGTTACATACACAGCTATAAAAAAAATGTGAAAAACACTACCTTTACTATAGTAAAACTGTGACTTAATGTTTTTCAAGAAAGTAATGGAGGTGGAAGCAATGGGAACACCACGTTCATTTGTATTTAGAGATGATGCAGGTGCATGGCAAGCCAGAACATCCAATGTTCTTCGTTATTACGTACCTTTAGTTTTTAACTTCTTTTCCAGTCATTACATAAACTACTACAGGCAAAATATTGTAAAATTATATATCTATTGAAGCAAACTGCTGATTTTCATTAATTTTTGTTTCCTAAAAAAACTGGCATAATATAAAATAAAAATGTGAAAGAAGTTCACTCTTTTCTTTAAAGAAACTGATTAGTGTGAAATCCCTTACATTTTTCAAACTGTAAAGATTAAAAGTTTGTATTTTCTATATTGGTGTTTGATGCTAGTGTTTTTACTCTCAGTGTGTTCTGAGTGATGGTGTGTTATCTAGATGAGGATTGTTCATAGTGTTTGGCTGCACTGAGCCTGTTTCGAGACGTGTGAAGGGTGTGTTGCTTGGAATGAGTTTTGCAGCTGATGTGAACTGTTTAGCTCAGGTGACTGTTGGTAGTGCAGACTGTAGTTAGAGTTTTACACATGGGGCTCCAGTTGTGCCCACTGTCGTTTAGAAATCGAAATAAAAACTGTAAACGGTGCTTAGAGAGATATGTATTTCATCCCTGGAAGACATAACAGATGTAAGAAGCAAACAAAAAGGGCACTCATTTCTTTTTTCACAGACAGAGGGAAGAACCAGATGGAAATATCTTTGGTTACAGAAAGAACAAACCCTGAATGTTTCTGTCACTGTAAGTGTGTATGTGTATATGTGTGTGTGTGTGTGTGTGTGTGTGTGTGTGTGTGTTGTAGGGGGGTGTTATTGCTGAGGGCAGAAAATCAAAGGGAAGGGAAAACAATACAAGCTATTCTCTCCATACTCTCCCTTGGTGGTTCTGGGAGAACGGCTTCTCTGCAGAGATGTGCCGCCTTCTCTTAATATTTTCTCCCTTATTAGTTTTTTAGCCTCTATATTTCCTTCTGGTTTTCTCTGTGTTGTGTGTACCATGTTTCCACAGTTTTCTCCTTTCTCGCTGTCTCTGTATGTCTTTCGTCCCTCAGAGGAAAACAACTGAAGCTGTCTCCGCACACTCAGCGGTTTGCAGCATGTAAGAGAATGCTGCTTGTGTCGGTAAAACGGTGCCCAAAGTGAAAGAAATGAAAAGTGACATGCCCCCAACACACGCAGATGGGCTAAACACACACACACACACACACACACACACACACACACACACACACACACACACACATCTTCTACAGCTCATTTAGAGCATCCACATTCAAGTCATGACCCCCTTGTAACAACACATCCTGGGATAGATGTTCCTACTCTTACCCCCAACTCCCAGCTCAGATAAAATTGTCATGTTACAAAATGTCCTCAATTCCTCTCTGTTTCCCGTCTGACTTTGACTGAGTCCTTACTCCATGAGCATGATGTGACTTTTAAAAGAACTAGAGGAGGGGGGGGGGGCATCCTCTTGGACAGACTGGTTCCTGTCCGACCCATTTGTGGCTTGCATTATTCCGGCAGCCTCACTGGTTTCACACTACATTTCCCTTCATTCACTTTACCACTCCATTGGGTCTCAAAAAGAAATGGGTGGGGTGTAATTGCATTTTGAGTGATGTTTGTGTCATTACCTTGCTTCAAAGTCAGCGAGAACAACAACAATTTAGCAACATATGCTCAGTCTGCCTTAAAAGTCGCAGATGGCAAATTGGAGCATTGATGGTCTCAACCGAAAACATAAAGAGTGTTTCAGGGGTCACTTTAACAGTGTTTAATACAGATCACACTCCAGTAAATTAAGGTTAAATTGAAATTTGAGTTCTACTCACTTTTTGTGTAAAACAAAAATATAAACTATAATTACATAGAGCAGATTTTTGGACATATTTATGGAAACTGCATCTAAGATTCAAACCTTTGTGTAAGTGTTTCCCGTGGCAGCAGTTGACTGACATTTGAGAGCCAGCGTTGCTAGGAAACGCGCTCTCAACTTCCGTAGTGCGCTAATGACTGGAGCATATCAGAGCCATGTATTGCCTTTGATACAAGACTTTGTAATGTAAGGTAATGCAACACACCCTCATACCTAAATGACAGAATAGGGCTATTTCCAGTGACTCCCAAAACAATAATTATGAGCATTTTATATAATGCCATTTAATCACCCTCCTCATGGGGAATTTGGTGCTGTTAAACTTTGTCACCTCACTTCCTTGTTAACTCTCGCAGTAATTACTATGGCCACGAGAGTTTGCAGATTAACAACAACATTGTTATGAGCAGTTTGCACAATCAACCTATTGTTGTTTACTGGGTGAGGAGGGTGTGGGTTAATTGCCTGACACACAGGCTGTATAGGTTAGACTGTTGGAATTATTGAAAGTATTTTTGTTCCTGCTGTGCTATACACACCTACACAAGACAAAACACACACCAAGAGTTATACTGATTTCACAGCAACTGAGAAAAGATGAAATCATAGAGAAAAGATGAATTGCACAACATGCACAGACATTTAACTATTGGCATGTCAGTTGTCTAAACAGCAACATTTTAAATTTATGTTTCTCCATTTGTAAACTACAGATTAGTCCACAGTGTTCACAGTGCTGTCAAGTGCACCAAGACTTTTTTGTATTCCTTTACAGGCTGCATTATATGTTGATTATACTTTTTATATATTGCATGTGACAGCAGAATGCTTTTAATCTATTCTACTTGAATGCTGCACTTGTTTGTCCCTTGTAATTGTTATCATTTGGCTTGTTGTTACAATGGGGATCTGATTTCCTTTTGGCATGATGTGATGCACAACATTTTAATGACTATGTCTGAGCTAGACTTAATTTATAAGCCAAGCAGACTCCACTAGTTGCATAAACCCTGCTGTTGTTTGTTTATATTTATAAAGGCCACTTTCCACTGCAAATTGTTCCTCAGTTTCAGATTCACAAATGATGTGCTCAATTTCTTCCCCAAAACGCTGCAGAGCACTGATCAGAAATAGACTGCTGTCTGTCAGATTAATGAAGGAGTTGTTTGCCAAGGCGAGAGATGCTCAGCTGGACTGACTCATCGACTCAAATAACCATATTCCAACCCAAAACACAGCTTTGGTTCAACCTGTCAAAAAGTCAAGAATCATCTTAACCTTTTTATGTCTTTCATTGCCAAGTTGCAGAGACGTGCATCGTGCAGTGCCCCGGCAACCTTGCACAACCTGGTCCTCGTCACAGTGCTTGTGCCTGTACTGTGTTGGTGTGTACGTGTCTTCAACGTGCATATGGGTGCACATGTGTGTATGCTTTTACTGTTTGAGCATGGCTTTGCTGTGCTGTGCTAATCTGATCAGACAACAGGACCAGCCTTGTCCAGAGGCTATGGGCTAAGGACAAGAGGACCTTGACAGTGCTGAATCTGTGAGAGTGTAAGGATGCCTCCACCCACACTGACTAGTCGGCCTCTCTCACCGCGTGACTGTCAAGACAATTATGATTGCGCCCGTAGCGTAGAATTAGATAAAGAAGGCTTCGGGGAGACAACTTTCTGAAACGTAGGCAACCTGTGCAGGCTCAGAAACAAGTAGCAGTGAGGTGAGTCAAATGTTTTTACATTTAAAATAAAAAAAGACTGAGATAAAATGATAGACAAGGCAAGCTTTAATTGAGTGACAGTACGGAGAACAAGATAGCAGCATGACAGTAGCAGAGAGACAGCAGAGGGTGAGATAAAAAAAGGAGAGAGAAAGAGAACGCTAGAGAGATATGGGCAGCATGCCAGTGGTGGCTCTGGAGGGAGTTGGGATTGCTGGCGGTTGAACAGCACGTCAAGCAGCTGGTCAGTCCGCGCCATTTGCTATATTGGCCTTAAAGCACTGTTGAGATGAAAGCCTCACACAACCCCAACCCTTAGACACAAACACACATACACACACACACACACACACACACACACACACACACCTCCATATGCCATCCTCTGAGCACATGCACCTGCACTCCTGTGGCTAAAAGGCAACTACAGTTATCGCATAATAGCTCTTTGCCCCGTTGCTGGAACCGAGCCACCTGGATATCAGATGAACTGAACTTCTTCTTTTCTTCTTCTTCGGGTGTATGTAACCCAGATCAAGTGAGGGAGATAGGGCTGGGGGAAAAAACAAAACACATACATTTGTGGGGTCAGTCCAAAATTAGCAATCCACATGGAGCAGAAATCACATGCATCAACTATAATAGCTCTCATTCATCACAATGCTCACTCAGGAAGACCAACCTTGTGCATACAGCGCTCCCTGCCAAAGACTTATTGCTCGTTGTCAGTGCAAGGGGCACTTCATAGATTAGATTCATCACTGACCTCATCAAATACCCAAAGAAAACAAATTGGCTGAAAATGTACAATGTTTGTCATTAGCTGACATGTGGCCTATTTTCCAAATCCTCTTGTCACTCCCTAATTTCAAGCTTCGACATCACAGGCCGCCACACAATACAAAGAAATGTAACAGCGCTGCTCCACCGAGAGCACACACTGAGACAAAGAAATCGATAAGCAGTCCACTCTGTTCCATTATCGGGCGGAAAAGTTAACCACCAGCACCAATAGCGGGAGCACAACAGCAGCGGAGAGTCGTGAGGGGAGGAGGAGGGACAAAACAATATGAGTTCCCTATTCATTCAAGAGCAAACATTTACACTGGCATCTTATTGATTGAGGACAAGTTGGGTGGAAACTATTAGTGTTTTAATGCTGAATTCAGCAGGGATTTCTCTGCAGTGTCACCACCACCTCTGCCAAAAATATCAGACATGGCATTAAAGTTTGACCTTAGGTCCATGTGAGGTTCGCTCCAAACTTCAATTCAATTCAATTCAATTCAATTTTATTTATAGTATCAAATCATAACAAGAGTTATCTCGAGACACTTTACAGATAGAGTAGGTCTAGACCAAACTCTGTACTTTACGAAGCCCCAACTATTACAGTGGTTGCCTCAAGAGCAAGCATTAGCAGTAGCTATTGCGACAGTGGCAAGGAAAAACTCCCTTTTTTGTTAGGAAGAAACCTCGGACAGACCCAGACTCTTGGTAGGCGGTGTCTGACGGCACCAGTTGGGGGAGTGGTGAATGGTGGCAATAATAGTCATAATAAAGATAGTGAAACAGTGATCACAATGGTAGTCATAGTAGTTCATGTCATAGTAGGGCACAGCAGGGCGTTACGGGGTGTAGTGTGGCACAGCAGCCTGGGTGGACGCGGTTGGACGCGGCAGGACGCAGTCGGACACTGCGGGGAAACGCAGAGCGTAGCAGGGTGTAGTAAGTCCATAGCGTCAGCTGCACCCAGGACCCCGGTGTAGGTGCCACCCAATTCCAAGGCGATGTTCTGGGTGAAGAAGAAGCAAAGGGACTCCGGGGAGAAAACTCCCCAGAGCTAGGTTAGTAACAGGCATTTCTGGGACTAAGATGCACACAAAAGGAGACAAGTGAAAAGAGAGAAGAGGGAGCGGCTCATTGTGTCCTTGGAAGGAGCTTCCCACAGCAGTCTAGAGTTATAATAGCATAACTAAGAGAGGCAGGCTAAAGAGAGGGGCCCTGGACCGGGCTCGTACTCTCCCCTGCCGGAACGGGCTTGTACTTCCTGCCTCCCTCTACTCTACTCTACTATGCTGCAACTCCTCACTCCCTAACTATAAGCTTTATCAAAGATGATGGTTTTCAGTTTATTCTTAAATGTGGCGACGGTGTCAGCCCCCCGAACCCAAGTTGGGAGCTGGTTCCACAGGAGAGGAGCCTGGTAGCTGAAGGCTCTGGCTCCCATTCTACTTTTAGAGACTCTAGGAACCACAAGTAGCTCTGAGTTCTGGGAGCGCAGTGCTCTAGTGGGACAATAAGGTACTAAGAGCTCTTCTATGTATGATGGTGCTTGACCATTTAGTGCTTTGTAGGTCAGGAGATGAAACTTCAGATGAAACTTTGAAAACAGATGTGATATTTCTCTCCTGTGTTCAAAAGCATGTCGTCTCCAAGGTTGTACTGATTGTAAATATCAACAGGGAAGATTTGTCTTTCAGGCCATCTGTTGAATGTTTTATTGTTTTTTGCATCTTTTCCCTACAGAAAGGTCCAATAAGTACTTCTTGTAAAGAAAAGTAAGTAAAAAAGCCTGCCTATAATATTCAAATTAGAAGGCTTCACAGTTGTGTACTATGATGATGAAGAGGTAAAGGCTACCATTTGCGATGTCGCAGCCTCTGTAGCAGAGGTCATTGCTAATCAGCCAGTTGAAAGTTGGGCCGCTCTGAGGGCTTCTGTAGGTGGCAAATACAATTTCCAAGCTCTCTCTACTTCATTACCTGCCTCCTTTCCCTCCATCTCTTTTTCTCTCTCTGCCTTTTTTTTTTATAAACACAGTCTTGCTTCTCTCAAATCATCGCTGGTGTTTCTATTTTTACCAATCTAACAAGGTTGCTTGGTCGCAGAGGACTGTGGGGAGCAGGGAAGGAAAGAAATGTTCACTGAGAATCGAAGATGCAGACACACTTCTTCTGTTACGCCATCCCCCAAGAGCAAAGGGCCCTGGGGCTGAAAGTGGCGCCCCCCCCCCCCGAGATAGAGAAAAAGAAGACAGAGTGATGGTTAGACAAACTCTTAACCCTTGAAGACAGTTGAAAAGAATCAGCCGGGAGCTGAGTGAATATGAAGAAAATCAAGGTTCAAATCTGGGTTGTGTGGTGATGTTTGGAGAAGAAAAGTTTAACCTTTGAAAAGTAAAAAAGTAAAAAAAAAAGACTTTAATGTTATGAATAAAGTAGAACTACTGAGCAACTATTTGAACTGATGATCATTTCGGATTTGTGTCATCCTTCTAGGAATTATCTTTTGCCTTCGAATAGAGCCAGGCTAGCTGTTTCCCCGCTTCCAGTCTTTACACTAAGCAAACTCTGTCCTTCCTCCAGCTTCATATTTAACGACAGAAATGAGAGCGCTATTGATCTCCTTATCTTACTCTTGGCAAGAAATTGAAATATCTCTAAAATTTCCTTCAGGATGAATAAAGTATCTATCTATCTATCTATCTATCTATATATATATATCTATCTATCTATATGTGTATTTTCCAAAATGTTGATGTACTGTTATGCTGTTATACAGAAGCTTTAGACAAAATACATACATACAAAAATGTAATAGTATTTTAGTTTTTTGTTGAGACGTCAGACATGGCTGTGAGGGTGGCAGGGAAAAGTTGCTTTTGGAAACAGGGGGTAACATCTAGCCTGGCTCTTTCCAAGGGTTACAAAATCCACCTACCAGCACCTCTAAAGCTTCCGAATTAACATGTTATATCTCATTTAACTTGTACAAAAAAACGAAGGGTTAAATAACACATATGGCACTTTAATACAGTAGCGATATGTTGTATATATGCAAACACACTACCTTAGCAATATATTGTCTGTGTACAAGATGACTTTCAGAGGCATAAGACTGTGATAGAAAAATACCAAAACCTTATTTAAGTTCAGAGTATCCACACCATTTGTGGTGATGATTTCAATTTTCATAGAAAAACTGTGCACAGCCGGGCTCTGAAGGGGGACAGGTCATATGAAATACAATATCTTCCTATTTACATAGCGGCCACACACAGTCCATTTGATACAGTCCACTGGCTTCCATGTCATATTAATAACTCATGCTCGGAGGAGAGGAGCAGACGTCAATGCACAAAAAGTAATTTTCTGTCTGTCAGACATGGAGACCCATTCAAACCTATTTTACTGTCTAGTCAGCAAAAACAAATCAGGCGGGGCTGGCTCTGGGAAGGATAAATTATTCAGTGCTTTAATGAAGGTGCATGGGGGTAAATATGCTCTGTAAAATGGTGCGCGTCCCCGGGAGAGGAAGTTCACTGAATGACTCGGGACAAACAGAATAGCTGTAGGTCATAGAATATCAATATTAATAGATGTAAAGCTACAGAGAGCTGTAGCTACTATTCCCCAAAGGTTAATGCTACTGACAGGTTACATGACACGACATCCATACAGTCTGGCTCGGAGAGGGGAAAGGTTAGATTCAAAGGTGCCCTCTTTCTGCGGCGTTATTCCATCATGGTGACAACCAGGGACCACGACCAATTACATGCTAAATAGACAACATGAGTGCTGACAGACAAAAGCTGCTAGATTTAAATGTCATTCAAATCATTTACCAGATATCCCAGATTTCTATAGGCTTTCCAAAACATTTGCAACCAAAATGTTTACAGCCATGCTAGTGACATGGCACCAGTGATGGCAATGTCGGACAGTCTACCACTTTGGTTCAGACTGAATGGATGAAATTCTGTACACATTCATGATCCCCAGAGGATGAATCCAAATTACTTTGGTGATCCCCTGACTTGTGCGCAGCACCAGCAGGTTATTCTGTGTAATATCTCAACATCTACTAGATGGATTGGCACAAACATGGTTCTCAGATGATGAATGATAATGACTTTGGTGATCCCCTGACTTAAAAAAAGAAGTATTTTATGGACAAGAATTGTTCACACCAAGAAGAAAGAACAAATCAATATCAATATTAGAACAAAAGACAACTGTGGATGGCTTCAGTCACACTGAAAATCATAGTCATAATCATCGCAGCCGGTAATCCAGGTCTGTTCAGTACGTTTTGCTTCACATTTAGATATGCGCTGCTGAAAAAATGACACTACCTATTAACTGCTAGTATTAGGGACAAAAGTAAGCTTTGATTTCATAGCGTTTTTGACTAAACCCATCTAAACTGTATAATGGATATATATATATATAATTTTTTTATTAAAATGTTCATTTCCTCTCAAGTGAGTATTTACAAAGAATGATACCAGTGTAATTTTACTGGCTTCCTATCACATCACCCTTAACGCATGACAAGACTTAATTCACTGATGTATTTGTAGTCGAGCCTCATTACATTTTTTAAATGAGTACAGATTACATATGATTATGTTCCTCCACCACAAATTAAATTATACAGGACAGGAACTAGAAACGCCCTTTTCTTTTCAAGGCCATGATCCTAATTCTTTCTTATTCCCTCTCTCAAATAGGCATACTGCTGCCTTGAGTATTTGGTCATTTAAACAACACGTGGTACTTTACTGTTTAATAAAGCCATTATTATTTCAGTAAAAATCATTTCAGAATTAGCTTCTTTCTGCAGGGACTGGATTCTGTGATATTGTGTGTGCATGTGTTCTCTCACTTTGCATGCAGTTTTGTTTTGCCTCTTCGCTGCCACCAGAAGCTCTCTAACAGTGTGAAATAAAGTAAAAAAAAACGTAAAAAAAAGAATATCACATTCTCACAGGTGGAGGATGGAGGAAATAGAAAGCCTGCACACTGTCTACACTGCTCCCATGGTGTATTATTCTTACAGTACCACCATGCAGGTATTATTCTTTATAAGGCAACTAAAGATGTATAATTGTGCTAATGCACCTGAGACATTAGTCGTGTGTCCCCAGTTTCCAGAAATACTAACAGGTGAAAAAGCCCTCAAAACAGCAATACACATATGATTTATTATTTTTGCCGGTATATTATGACTTCCCGGTAAGATAGACCTAAAGTAGAGATTCTGAATAAAGCAAATACACTGGTGGATTGATAGCATCAAGAGGAGAATACTCAAATTAGCCTATGCTGTTCTGACAATGTATAACATGCCAAATATAAATATTGTTATCCAAGTAAGTCAACAAGAAAATTCAATCACTTAAAAAGAAGTGTAAGTGTTTGCTAGCGTACCCAACATGCTGTTTTTGTTGCTTAGCAACAAAATCATAGATCTGTAACAGTAATGTCCTGACCTTCTATTAACTTGACAGTTACAGTAACATTGGGAGCAGAAATGGTTGCTATGGTCATTATATTACTTCTGCTAAGGCACATAAAACCCCTTAATACTACAAATATGGAAACCAAACACATTCCGAAAAAACACATCAAAAAACACCACTCTGATGTGCAAATATGTGTTTACATCTTTTGATGGTCTTCCACTTTACAAAATATATGGTGATAATGCATGTCATGTTAAAATGTTCTTTCATCTGGCTTCATTTTTCTTCATCCATTTGCCCTTTTGAAGCTGCTGCTTCACATTGTACTGGATGGTCTGTTTTCCCTGGTGGTTATTTCAGCTTTGTACATGATAAGAAGTGCTGTGTTCCTCCAGGATAAGCTGTCTGATGTGAGAAAAGCCTGGTATCCAGGAATACATCCATTTCCTCAGGAAACACGCTCACATTCACGCATACGTGCACATGTGCCAGTGGAAACTGACACACAGCCTCTCGCCATATGGGATAAGGTAACTGCCTTCAGATCACTGGGCTCAGCTACCAAATGAGCCAATCACAACAGCAAGCTGTCACCAGTGTGCTGATGGCACTGTCACATCAAGGATGTGTCACACACTAGGGGAATATTTTGATTCAACACCCTGACCTTTTAATAACTTTGCTGTGACTTTTGTGACCCCTGACTGTGGTGGCTGGTGCTCAGGGACACAGAACAGTGACAAGTAGGCCTACTAATCCTTTCCGTTGTAGTATGGCACACAGGCAGTTTTTCAATAATAACGGTGGCAGATGAACCATCAAAATCACCAAATCATTTTGGGCCTTTCATTTTCACAGACCCACCTTTGTCAGCTGAAATTACAACTGTTGCTTGCAGATTTTATCAGCTGTAGCTGGCTAGTGTATGCTAATGCTAACACTAAAACTCAATAAGGAACTGTTTGCTATTTATTTCAGGGGCCACAGAAAGAGTATTGGGATCTACAGTCAAAATAGACCTGACCCTCCCTTCCCCAGCAATACATTTTGGATGACCCTCCAAAATGACATGTACCCTCCCCAACTATTTATTGGTACTTTCTGTACTGGCTTGTGCTTGGTAAAGACATACAGATAACCATTGTTTTTAAACAGCCATGATATATGTGGCTAAAACTCTTCATTCTCATCTTACGCATCATACTCCTCTGTTATGGTGTGGTGACCATTTCAGTAGATTTATTCACTAACATTGTTGTGGGAACACAATAAGCATGGAAACTATATGCACACTTCCTGCATTACTGCATCACTTCAACCCTTCAACTACTTACTTCAACTACCCTATTTACCTCCGGTGGTCCATTCCATAAATACCGAACAGTCCCTTAGTCGGTAGGCTGACTTTTTAATGTTTCCAGATTATTCGTTTTAAAATGAGACACGCATCAACTTGTTAAATATGCTCATGATGGCTACATACTTTCCATGATATGCCTTAATAAATCAAGCAAGAAGTTATTTAAAGAAAGAATGAAGCTTCCCCATGGCATGGCGAGTAGTGCTAGTGTCCAATTTGGCCGCCTCCCCTATAAAGCAGCTCTTGGTTCAACCAGAGCCGTCCTACGGAGAGCCATTTCACTCCCTGTTTAGCCCCATTGTACCGAATTAGGTTGCAGTTTCACCAGAGTTCTACTGGGGGTGATCGCAGGCGAGTGCAAAATGAATGGGACTCTATGGAGCTAGACGGCTAAATTTGTCTCCCTCGCCTGATTGCCGTTGACAAATCTCAGATTTGATTGTAGTTTTTGCAAGTTCAACATGGATTATAGGTCGAAAGTTGAATGAACGAGTACTTATGTCCTTTCGATTTCTTACAGGTTGAGTCGTTGTTGCCCATAACACGCTAGCATTCTGCTAATGAATGCTGATTGGTCAGTGAAGGACTGATTATGACAAGAGATCCCACTTGATGGCATCCGAAGCAGAACCAGAATGTCAGAGTGAATATTTCGGCGTGGTCTTTAAAACATTAGCAAACCTCTTTCTAGCACGTGTATTGACAGGGAGAGTCTAACCTGTCAGCTGTGTTGTCGATGCCTCGAGAGAAAAAAGGAAGCGACTCAGAGCTTGCCGTAAAGCAGTATCTCTGGCCGTACGATGGGTATGACGTCATTGACATTTTAAAAGGTTTTTTAGAATAAAAAAGCCACTTTAAAAAAATCTAACACCCAGCAGTGTGTATTTTCTTAGCCTCCCCTTTCGACTGCAACATTCAAATTACTAGACAAAAAAATATATCCTGAGAAAAGTGGATTTTGCAGGGTATAGCTCCATAGAGTCCCATTCATTCTGCACTCGCCTGTGAGCGCCCCCTATATGGAATCAGAGTGGAACTGCAACCAGTTCAGAAGCCGGAAGTATCGAGAGAGTGGAACTTCTTCCCTTATTAGAAATTCTTTGGTTCAACCACCAACTTTTTGCCCAGCAAGAAATAAGTTATAAGAAAGAAACAGACAATACAAAAGTAACTAAATGTGCTCGCTACAAAAGATACTTTGGGCTAAATAAATAAAATATGTATGTGAAACAAAAACCATGTGTCCTGTAAATTATTTTTAATTAGTAAATGTTTGAAACAAAAGCATGCATGTATGTGTCCAAAGAAAAAATGCCAAAGAAAATAAAAGTGTGAGTGCACAAGGTTACAACTTTTTAAGATGACTGTGTGGCCAGAGTCTGAACTCTGATATAGGGACATCTTGGCTCCCACATGGTGGATGTTTTTTTTCTTGACCTGTAACCGCAATACATGTTTGCTTGAAAATAACGTACTTCTGGGTAGTAAGCTAGTTAGCTAGGCATTCTAACGTTTGCAGCTTAGGTTAAAGCGGATGGAAAAAACAAATGACAATACCGTGCACACGGTTCCGACATGTGGAGAAATCCAAAGCTTGACTGTCCTGCCTGCTGTGTCTAGTTACAGTTACTAAGCCATGATTGGATAATTGTTGTTTGGGCCATGTTTAGTGAACGGTCAATTAAAACAGCTTTACCAGAACCAACAGGCCTTTAACTCAAGAGCAATGACATTTCTGGGCCGTCTTATATTATATCAGCTTGAACTTTTAGTAGCTTTTTATGCAGTTATGTAAAAAAAAACTGTGCAGTAGCATCAGCACCATCATCCACGTCTGCTGCTTGAGTCTCTTGTTGTATCACTGTGAAAGAAAAAAAGGCTCCCTCTGGTCCCCTGGGGCATCGCTGTCAAGGACACCTGTCTGCTGCTGTGTTTCGCTGTTCTACTACACTCCAGTCAGCACGCTGCCTGATTACATAAAACACTGAATGCATTAAAGTGTCCTACAGCAGGACGCCTAAGGCTTCAACAGTCATGTTGTGCAGTGCCCACCCAAGTTCCCTTCTCTCCTGTCCCAGACTCACTCCACCAGCTGCCTGCTCATCTGTCTCGCTCTCTACCTGTCTATCTCGCTGTTATTTGTAGCTCAGAAGACTCGGCCCATGGTGTTAGTGAGGACAGGTGCATGCTTGCTTGAATCTCCAAGCGAGCTACTCTGGTCAGTATGTGTGTCCGTCTCTCCGAGTGAAAGAGGTTTGCTCTAATTAAAATCAGCACTTGTGCTGCAGGGAATGGTAACCATTGTCAGGGCGACAGTCAGCCCACTCGGTCCCCTAAGCAACAGAGCTAGCTACAGCTAATGGGAGGAAAAGACATTGCTCTGCTACCAGAGGAGCATGCGCTGCTCTCCATTTCATTTTATTTTCCGTCTTTAATCTCTTTACATTGAGTTCATAAACTGTTTTGTTTATCTGCTCTCTCTTCCTCTGATTTTGTCCTCATTTATCTCTTTTGCTCTTGACTAATTTAGTAGACCTATAGGCGTGCTTGCCACGCTTTGATTATGTTTTCTATTCTCTCTCCCGTTTTCTGACTTAAACCCCTACTTTCCAATTACATTTAGTTTTGTCCTTTAACCATTCTTCATCTTGCTCTTTCATTGTCCTCTCATTTATGGCAGTGACTTGCATCTCCTCCCTCATTCCTCTCTTCCTCTCTCTCATTTTTCTTGTAATTAGCAACTTCACAGTTCTCTCTCTCTCTCTGCTCCTGTCCCTTGCTCTCCCTGGTGAAGTAAGAATTAACATTTATAAGATGCTCAAATATCTGGAGTGTCAAGCATATAGACATTTTGAAATTCAATGCAACATATATCCTGTGGTCTGCAGCCTTATCTCTGTAGCATTGGCTCTGTTTGCCTGCAGAAATACCACCAAGTTAATAAATTGTGCTGCAATTCAAATGCTAAAACACTTTATGAATGCAGTGTGATGAGAATACAAATTAAACACTTGGACATGGATGGAAGAATACTTCAGCAACTCTTCTTTGTGACAAGCGCTGCAATCCAGCATTACATGCCAGTGATGTGATGGCCTGAAAAATGGGGTGACATGAACGAATTGCTCTCCCTTATTTTGCCTGAAGTTTGGATAGACGTGCTCAATTGCTTCTTTTTCCAACTCTTTAATAGGAGAGAAGAGTACAGGGATAAGCTTAACACACAGTTAAGCTGAAAATGAACTGCTATTGTAAAAAGGCAGGAATGTCTAATTGCCTTGTCGATTTAAGAACCACAAGGTCAGAGCACTCTGAAATATCTGCCATTGTCTCCTATAGAGCTGTTGTTTTGGGCTTTGCATACTATGCTTTGTCTGTGTGTCAGTCGCAGCATTTCTGGAGATAAAAGACCACAGTGCGGTGCTCAAAATTATAACTTCTTTTTCTGTGTTTCTGCAGCCACGGCAGTATATAACTCACTTCCCAATCCAAGGGTTGAGAAATGCTAAACTTTGGTCTGGTGTCAAAATTAGCATCCAGCTATTTTCATGTTTTCTGACCCCCAATTTTGGCATTCAACATGCAACCAGATATCAATGTGTCAGAAAGTTATCTGCTGTCTCAGGACTACAATCTTATTTATTCACCTCAATGAAGAAACCTTTGACTGTGAATTTCTTCCACGAGTGTCGGTGTGTTCCTTTAGCATTATTAAATGAAGTATTGAGTGTATTATGTTTCTTTCGTCTAAAATAATACTGTGTCCCAAAGCTTTCTGAGCTTTGGTTCGCAAATTTGTAGGGAGCTGAGTTAGACAAGGTCTACCTTTTTAAACGTGTAACAAACATAATAGAGAGTACATCAATTGTTTGTCTTCTGCAGTCAGTTCAAACCGCATTAAATGTGGCTATTTTGTTGGCTAATAGTCATTTATCCCATCTGCAGACTTTGGTAGCCTAAAGCTCAATCACTTATTCAACACCACAGAGTAAACGATAAATGCTTGGTGTAGGCAGTCTCTTCTTTTATATACCAACACAGAGTCTGATGTAACCATCCCTTGTGTGTCAGATCTTGGTAAATGGAAAACACTCCTCCAACAGTACAGGAGCCTTCATTAAAAGCTTCAGTTCTTGTTTGAATATAAGGCAGATGAAACTGTAACATCAACATCACACAGATGTCTGCTGTGAGTGATTAGGTGAACCAATGTTAGTTGGTAGAACTTTGCTATTAGCATACTCAAAGCCTTTAGATCGATATCACAGTGTCACAGTTGTCACTCAGTGTGGTGAGGACTATAGTTTTCTCATGGGGTGAGATTGGTGTAGTGTGTTCAGGTTTTAAAGATGCACTAATGTTTTATATGAACAATGGATCAAATGTCAACATGTAATGTGTCGAAAAATAATTTTATGTGATCTATTCAGTTACAAATCCAAGGAGACCACCTGTTTGAGTAGCATCTTTTTAATCATGTCAAGTGACAGAGGAATGATTGAACATGTGGTTTGTTGAAGCACTAAGGTGTAATAAACTCAATTACAGTTGTGAAGGAGCCAAATAATCCCTGTATTTCTTTATTACATGTCGAATGTGCTGTGAAAAAGCCCTATTGGAGGAGAGTTAATGACTTTAAAATTGTCATTACTCTGCCTAAAATTGAAGTAAGTGGCACTGTCTGAAATGGGGAAACAAATATGTAAAAAATGTGATGTTGGGGTGGGGGATAAGGAAACTAAACGCAAAAGGGAGTTTTACCAAGTGAAGTGGTATCATTTATAGTAGGCTAGCTCGTAGAATTGGAAGTGACAGCACTGCCTAACAGTTATCTGCAAAGGAGCAAGAACAAATGACCAGGCACACTCAACCAGGGAGGGCGTCACAGGGGACAAATCTCTGAATTCATACTATAGCTCCCACCACACAGCTGTAACTTACATCCTGGGAGGCAGGGGAAGAACAAGTTCATTTTCCTATAGAGCTGGTAAGTCCCGCCCCTTCCGTAAAACCCCGCTGGACCTCAACGTTGAAAAACCGTCAATGCAAGTGAATGGGAGAAAATAATTATTTTCTGGTACCGTTTGAATTGTGCCATGAATGTGAACATATGTTGTCTGTGAATTTTTTATATAATTTTTCATGTAACGAGTTTGACAGTATATTGCATGATTCTTCGGCTAGCCGTTGTTGAAAAGACAAAACTAGAAAGACTACATGTCGCATATGTGACGTCACCCCATAACGCATTTTCCCTCCATAAATCACGGTGCGATAATCTATGAAGACAGATCGAGATGCCTGTGTGTTTTGTACCCAAATGTCACCATTCAAACAAGCTTTGCTTTTGCTACAGTAACTGCTACTAGCATTTTGCTAACGTGCTAGTTAGCTATTAAACTCACCGAAACATTATAACGCTTTTCTCTTCGACTGGCGTGGACAACGCCGACCATCTCCCCACTTGCGAACTTAAACCCCTCCACATGCCCAGACCTGAAGTGGTTTTCACCACGCTCAATTAGTTTGTCCTCTCCCTGAAAGAATGCGGTGAAGTGCACCAAAGACACAGCCATGTTTAGCGGGATCCATGTGCTAGTGGTGGTGACGTATATAAAACGCGTCGAAAGCAGCGAAGAGCTGTAGTCCACAAAGTGCTCTCACACAAAGTCTAACCGTATCAAAATTCTACCCGCTAAATTGAAGCATTCTTTACACGAAAAATTATATAAAAAATTCACACACAACATATGTTCACATTCATGGCAAAATTCAAACGGGTACAGAAAATAATTATTTTCTCCCATTCACTTGCATTGACGGTTTTTCCACTTTGAGGTCCAGGGCGATTAGCGGAAGGGGCGGGACTTACCAGCTCTATTGGATTCCAGTTGGGATCCAGCCAGTGGGGTGTAAAATGGAAATAATCTTTCCAAAGTTAGAGAAGCCCTACAAAAATTTCATTAGGATGTTTGAGTTAGTTAAAAGGTGCCCGAGGCAATTGCATCAGGGCAGGGGAACCCAGAATTCCTGGCTACGCCCATGTTGGGATCAGTGCGTCTTTCCGAAAAATAGTGCTGCTCTCTGGCTTGTAATCATGATATAGCCTACGCATTGTAAATTTCACATTTGCAGGTAGGGTAGTCTACTTGGTCATTATCAGAATCCCCTCTTGGAAATGAAAACGTAGGTTCTAATTCCTCCTCACACATGCACTCACAGAGAGAACAGACAGTGAGTGGTAGGCCTACAGTAGCCTAGAGCATCATAACATCCTCTCGCCGACTTTCACCACACGGGGGCCCTGTGCCTCTCCTTCTCGATGCTCCTCCTCGCCTCCGCCACCGTAAAGCTCAGCCTCGCTCCCTCCTCCTCCTCCTCCTCCTCCTCGTCCTCGTCCTCCCTCTACTTCCACTGCTTCTTCCCGTCGCGCTGCGCAGAGCAGACGGTCCTCCAGCTCCGTACAGCCCGGTGCGAAGATGGTTGGCGGCTTGTGTGCACGCAGGTTGGCCCGCCGGTCGCGGTCCGCCTTGATAGCAGCCCTCACGGTGCTGCTCGTGCAGACGCTAATTGTGTGGAACTTCAGCAGCCTCGACTCCGGCGAAGACAGGGAAAACGGAGGCTCCAATGTGCGGGAGAAGAGGGACCGGTTCGCAGGCAACAAAGCCGCTGGCAGCGACTATTTCCAGCACGGGGTCCCGCGGCAGCGGCAGCATCTTCCTCCGCCTGGGAAGGGGACATCTCGCCACATACAGCAGCCGGTAAGACAGATGCGCTACCGACGTATTCATATCATATCCCAGTTAAAAAATAGACTGTCTTGCCGGGGATGAAGCGCGGAGGGGTTGGCAGGCAGTTCAAAACATCTTCAGTTTGCGTTTTAAGGAGAAAAGCACGGCCGGGCCTCAAAATGAGTGAATGTTTGACTGTTGTCACTTGAACGGAGGCTGCCTCGTAAGGAAATGATAGCGTGTCTGAAGCAAGACAGATGCAAGCGAGCCCTTTTCACTCCGAGCATCCTCAGCTGAATGCTTGCTGAGGACAGGAGCCACATTGCGCCGTTGAAATGAACGCACTTCAGCCCAGATTAAAATGCCAAAGCTGAGTATGAAATCTGAACTCAGCATGTTAGTTCACTCCAGGGCAGAATGATAGCACAACAGGGTAAATTCTTCCATAAGATAGTAGCTGAGGAGTCACTGGGTTGTAGCCCATACCTGTCACGGTCTATTTGGTATTTATAGTCAAATACAGTAGCTGCATGGCTCAGCAGCACTGTCTGAGCGAGGCCAAATTGAAACATAACCTAATTTTCAGAGTTGTTTTTGATGAGTGTACAAAGATTAGTCACCTGTCTGTGAAAACACAACCCCTTGTATTGGTAGTGGCAGCCTGAGACACACAGGTCAAGATAGATGTGATTGTGGAGCCACAGCAAACATACAGACCCACATAACGAATAAATTGAGTTAAAGTGGAAGCCTGAGGAACTGTCTCCATTTAGAAGTAGAGGAGCTGATACCATGCATTGCTCATTGAACATTTCAGAATTTGCTCCCAAAAATCCAAATGTGTATTTGTAGACTCCACTGACTGCTTCCACCTGTCCCTGGAGGCTACACACAGAGCGGGTCATGTAATTTGTACAGTGCTTCTGCGCAGCATGTGATTAATTTTCACAACCTGATCTCTGCAATTAAATTCTCCAAAATTAAGCTTCTTGTTTGCGTGGTCTCTCAAGCAATAGGCTGCCCTAAAGAAATTGGACACAGTTGTTTCCTGGCAAGCATGCAGCGCTTTCCCTTTGCAAAGCTGCCAGCCATTCAAGTATAGCCTACTCCTTAGCCACCATGCAACCAGTAGATAACCGGCTTTGATGTAGTGTGATACACTGTGGCCTCTGCGCTCAGTCAGTCACTCGGAGCTGTGCACTGTATCATCTGTCTCCTTTGCAGACTTTACAGTGACTCACTCGCTTCATCTGGTAGGACTGTTTGTCCCACCTGCCGGCATCTCCACAGCACAAAGTCATGCTAAAGGACGGGATATATTTGAGTCTATTTCCCTAACAGTTAAAGAATCCTCTGAATAAATATCACTGTAATATCCCTGTAATAGTCCTGCAGGGACTCATTAGTGATATAACACTTTAGGGTATTGTTATTATTTGCTGTACAGAATAACTGCAATATTCCTGCTCCGTACATGAATTAGTAATACAGTGACTTAACAGGAGCTGGGGATCAGTTGTGTCAGAACCTATTCACACTGCGTCAACACCGGTTGGTCCACATGTGTTTCACTGTTAAAACACACAGTGGATCAGCACCCATGACCTTTTCAAAGAAAAGCTTTCATCCCTCCATTGCCTTGAGGCATTTCACACAGCCTGTATACCAGTCAGTAAACCAGCCAGTCAGCTCGCCTGCTGCCTGCCTGTCAGGTTGTCAACCAGCTCTCTGCAGTTCTGTGGCCCCCAGACTCTTAACATTCAACTGGTCGCCCTGGGCCCCATGCGTTCCCTCAACTGGTTAATCACTGCATTTTAATTCTTTCTTACTGTGTGTGTGTGTGTGTGTGTGTGTGTGTGTGTGTGTGTGTGTGTGTGTCTGTGTTTGTCTGTCTGTGTGTCTGTGTGTGTCTGTCTGTGTGTCTGTATGTCTTGGCAAGACAGAGATGTCCAGCCTAAGGGTGACGCATAGGCGCCAACTGATGCTATATGAGGCACTATGCCTGAGAGAAGGGATAGCAGCACTTTGATCCAGAATAGAATGAGCCAGAAGCTACAGTATGACAATAGCAGAATTTCTGTGTAATAACTTGTGTTGGATGGAAATATTATGCATAGCTTTGGATGTGTTATTGTGATCCCAGCAGGCAGGGGCTACAGTTGTCATTAGTGGTCTCCTGTTGTGTCTCTTGAGGGAAATGCTGCCAGAGAGCGAAGATGTTTTCTTCTCTAGTCCAACAGACACCACAGCTTATTGTTCACATCGCCACTGCCTTATGTATCTGGAAATAATCACATCAATGACATTATGTTAGCTGTGAGTGTTAAGTCTTGGCTGTGGCTAACTGTTGCAAATTCCCCATAAAAAATCCTATACTTATTAACTACTCTGTCTTGTTTTGCCTGGCATCAGTTTATTACAGGAGATAGCATCACAATTATTATTAATAGGTGCTTATTAAGGCTGTCCGAGTGACGGTGTGAAAAACGGTTAATGTGCCAGAATTAAACCAACCTACTTTCAGCGGGAGAATGAGTAAAGGTTTAAAAAAAGCGTCTGACTCCAAAATCCACATCTGGTTGTCAGCAGTTTCTTTCCATCTGCCGGCGGTAGTCGTATACTGTCATGATCCCCATGTGCCCCCCGGCGGGTGTCCAGCTCACACATGTTGTAAAGAGTTTCCCTGTTAGTCATGGTATTACATGTAACATTACCTCTGATGTACACTTTTAATGTGTAATGGTTTCCTACGGCAAAGATTACAATCCATCTGAGAATGCACATTCTGAGTTTTTTTCTACATGTTTCCACAGTATGGTGATAATACATACATGACATGCTTACATTATATTTTATTTTAAAGATGTTCCCCACAAGTATTTTCTTACAGTGGCTCACTTGCTGCAGATGCAAAAAAGTGTGCCAGGTACTTGAGGTAGTTTGAGACTGACAGAACATGTTGTACACTGTGTCGAAGAGAGAAACACTAAATTTAGAGAAGCATAAAATGGAAGAAATCAGCTTTGTGGGGTTTCCCATATGTGACTGTAAATAGCCAGATATTAATGTTCTCATGTAACTTCAGATAACACTTATTCTTATATGGTGGTGGCAACTTATACTAACTACAATATAAGTCTTTGAGGCTGTTTTTCATGATTTAATGAGAATAAATGAGCTCTTAGATGTTTGTCAAAGACCGTCAGAATTAACATTAAAGGGAACTTTGGAAACGCTTCGGTCATGCTGGGATTGTAATTGGAATTTTAATCTTGTACAGTACAATTAACAATGCACTGTACATATGTTTTGCATTTGGGAGCTTTGCTGAAATCCATTGTTGCTACCATTCTGTTCTCCAACCACCACCACAACCACAATGTGATTCATCCCACTGTGTCCATGATCACAGAGCTGCTGACTCACACAAACACCCAAAATGATGTCCATACGTGGATGCAGGGAAGCAGCTCCACACAAACGCACACCCACATACACATTTATAGTTACACAGTTCAATTTCCTTTTCCCCAGTGAACGTGGGAATAAATCAAGTGGGATTACGTGGGAATAAATCAAGTATTCGGTTTGTAATGAACTGTTCGAAT
This sequence comes from Sander lucioperca, assembly GCF_008315115.2. Taxonomy (NCBI): domain Eukaryota; kingdom Metazoa; phylum Chordata; class Actinopteri; order Perciformes; family Percidae; genus Sander; species Sander lucioperca. The sequence continues at coordinate 13,932,812 of NC_050176.1, forward strand.
TCCAAATTCACAGCATGTGTGATAAAATGTACTAGTTTTTTTGAAAATGTATCCACATGGGCTTCCATGCTCAAAATGTACAGTATATAAGCAGGTTGTGCCTTGTACTTAAGGCTAGGTATGGGTACACAATATCTTTAAGGTGTCGCCAAAATAACCCAGTACCAAGTAGGCCTGCAACTAACGATTATTTTTATTGTCGATTAATTTGTCGATTATTTTCTCAATAAGTTGTTGGGTCTATAAAATATCAGAAAATTGTAAAAAAAAAAAATTCAGTGTTTTCCAAAGCCCAAGATGATGTACTGTTAAAGAGGAGTGATACACTAGAAAATGTATACAATTAAGAAGCTGGAATCAGATAATTTTTACTCAAACGATTAATCGCTTATCAAAATAGTTGGTCAATTTAATAGTTGACAACTAATCAATTAATCTTTAGTTCTAATACCAAGTTGTATAGAAACTTCTTCAGTCAAATGATACCTGTATTCAATCCTTTTTGTACCCAGATCAAAAAAGAAATGACTATATGGTTTTGCTTGCAGCCAATTACCACAAGCCTTCTTCGATTTAATGTGATGTGGTGTGGTGAAGTCCAGCGTGGTGTATTTGACGGAGTTGAGTTTTTTAAACGAATACCCAGCCCTACTTGTACTCCATTTTTTGAAATCCAGCCTTCTCATTTTTTTCATTCCCTCAAAGTCTTTTCATTCACCTTGTAACAAAACCATGTTTCTCATCTTTCCCACATGTTTTAGATCCTTACATTGTGTTCCAGGCAATGCAGTTTTTTCCAGTGCCATTTTATGTGCCAGTCACTGTCTGTGCTGTTTTTTGTATCATAGCAAAGCCACTTTAGCATTGGTAATTGGCAGTTAAATTGGCACTCACCGAAAGTAAATCGTCTCTGGGTGTTAGCCATTCTGTTTTAAACAGACCTTTGAAAATACGTAATTACAGTCAGGAGACACCCAGAAGATGCACTGTGTGATTTGAAATTTCAAACGTCCCAATCATTACATCAATAAAGTGTTACTCTGTAAAACCTGCAATGAGGGAAAAGTAAAGTACAGCCTGCCCATCAGGCCATCCATCTGTCGTGATTTCGCAAACAGAGAGCTTCTTTTTCAAGTGCCGTTAGTCTCGAAGAGAGGTGGGAACGTATTCAGATCTGAGGGAGGAAGTACGCACCTCAGATTTGAAAGAGACACAAGGAAAACCCAGACACACTTTGATGTTGTAGTGTAATTTGTATACATGACACAATCCTTCAAACACCTGCAAAGGAAAAACATTTTATTATCATAATGCAGTATACCATTAGAACCCTGTCATGTTATTTTACTGAGCTGATCCTCCTCATATGCAAAATATCAGTTGAATCCTTAAAAAGACCATAGATTGTTTGTAGACCGAGGTTCAGGTAGCCATAGCAGCTCAAACATCACAACACAGACACTTCTAGCACAGGTGCTGAAAGTACTGCAGGCCTCTTCAGTGTGGTATCCGTGTAATCTGTTGACAGCACAGGCAGCAGCCTCTCTCTCTGTCTCTCTCACTGTCCTCCGCTGTCTCTCTGAGTGTAAAAGGGTCGGGATGTTAGAAATACTACAAATACAGCAGAAAACATGCTGGCATGACTCACAGACATGCCAAGTATGTTGACTCTTGCTGAGCAGATGAGAGGAGAGCAAGTTCCATTACAGTATTATATTTAATAGGGCAAATGGATAACTGCATCGTCAAGTTAATAGCAAACAGTGTTTTGATGGTGTATCACCAGCACACAATGTACAGTATTCTACATAATAAATGGCTCCTAGTATTCAGTATTTCATCAAAAGTTCCATACAAGAGCTTTTCATGTGCGATTAGAGCATGAGAAGGCAAGCGCTCTGACCAAGCAGTCAGTGTCAACTTTCAGTACTTGGCAGTTTTGCGACAGAGGCAATAGATTTTTTTATTCTTCTTCAATTTATGTCATCTGAATGACATATTTTGAGTTTGAATACACAGGGCTGCATTGGTTTTGCACGGTTGGTCAGACAAACAAAACAATTTGAAGATATCACCCAAATCCCATTACTTTAACAGATATATGAACATGGAAATGTTACAGATGTCATGTCTGAAAGGGGCAGGAAAGGATAAGAAAATAAACTCAGGATCTTTTTTGACAGTACATTTACAGAGTAATATGCATGTCTGAGAAGGCTTACAGTAACACAGCCGCAATTTACTATCCTTTCTCCTCATTTAGACTGTGTATATGCCTGCGTGTCTGTGTGTGCTTTGTGCTCAGCTTGATCAAAAAAATCAAAGATCATGAGTACCGTTTATCTGTCAGGTCTATTCAAACAAATCATAGAAATACTACAAATACCCCTTACACACACACACACACACACACACACACACACACACACACACACACACACACACACACACAACATCATCACCACCACTTCTGTCCAGCCGTCTCTCCTGCCTCTGTGAGACAGCCTGCCTCTTACCCAACCCCCCCCCCAATCTTGCCCTCATCCACCCATCATCCCTTGCTGCCGTTACAGATGGTTTCATTCCCCAACACATTAATAACGCATCATCCAGATGAATGAAGCTATATAATACCTAGCGTTGCCAATAATCCCATAGGTAAGAGGCTTAGCAGACAGCCCTGAGAGAGAGAGAGGAAGATGAGGCTGATGGGGAGCTGAATTAGTTTTATCTGAAGTCGGGTATCCATGTTGATATTTAGTGCAGGGATAAAAGGCTGTACACACACACACACACACACAAACACACACACACACACACACACACACACACACACACACACACACACACACACACACGTTTGGACTAGACTATCACCATATGGAGGGGTTATTAGGCCAATAGCTCAACTCCCTTGCTGTTTACTAATTACAGGGTTATCCCTTTAAATAGATCTCCTGTATTTTATAAATTGAGATCAGTAAGAACTGTTGTACTTGAATTACAGAATTTTGAATCATCACATTGAACCGTTCATTTAAAAAAAAACATTTAAAAAAACTAACTCAATGGACACTATTGTAAATTAATTGCCGTGGTTTGAACTTTAATCAGATTATTGTTGACTTAAATATATCTACGTACAGATTTAAAGATTCAGTCTCTGAATGTGGGAGAACACACTAGTTTCCGTTAGCCACTGGGCTTTCAGATGGGATGTGATATTGGGTCCTTAGGTACAGTTTTCAATACAAACAAAATGAAATAGCTTGTGAAAACTAAGACTCTTATTATTATCTATTACTCTTATTTTTAAGACCATGCACAGAGCCTCAGAGTCTCAGAGCCTAATCTGAACTGAGAAAAAGGCTGAATTTGAAGCCCCTGAAAACTTATTTTTTCAATCAGCTTCTTATTATGAGCAACAGTTTTCTAAATAAATGCAAAGCAGTCTGACAAAGTTAGAACAGATGTGGTTATTTCACATTAGAGATTTCTGTGTTACATTACATGTCATTTAGGTTAAGTGTCTTGCTCAGGGACACATTGGTTGATGTATTGCAGTGGGAATCGAACCCTGGTCTCCCACACCAAAGGTAGGTGTCATAGCCACTGCGCCATCACCACCCCACACTGTGTCTGTGCTTTTGTCTTCAAACTGGTTTGAAGTAGACGTGGCTTAGTTGGGGAAAAGTGGTGTCATGTATTTGTGCACCAATCAGTTTAGCAGTTTTAAATCAAAGTGTGATGACATTTGTTGGATTGTTTGCAAGCACTGTCAATTCACACCCACACACTGTGGAAGTAGATACACTGAGTTTTTGACTTAATCAACTTAATTACTTTTGACGTAATAATTTCTTTATAGATTTTAAATATTAATATATTTAATAATGAATATTTAATGTCATCAAGAAATACTCAAAGGAGAACAGCTCCATGTGGATAGTTCACTCCTACTGTTAAAACGGTTGTATAATGTCTTCTTCTGTAGCTCTGCAGCAGCTTTGAGAAAATAGCCCTGATGATGTCATCGTGGTGTCATTAGGGTTATCTCAGTTTGGGCTTGGAGACTGGAAATTAATAAAGTCTGTGGAGCTTGAAATAAGTGACTGTTTACCAACAAGGGAGGGTCTCACAAAAGACTCCAGTTGCATAACAGGAAATGTAGGCTCCAGCATTTTGGGATCTTGACCCATACTAGGGACTAAAAATCAGGATCTCGACCTCTGCTTCACAGATTTGGATTTCTTTCTTTAATCTGTCTCATAAATCCACATGGAACAGCAATGATAAAATCCTGGAGTATCTCTTTAAGATATGAAGTTTTTAGGGGCTTTAAGATCATAAGTAAAGGTACGTTGCTTAAATTTCAAACTGTTAAAGGAGAATTCTGGTCAATTTCAACACGTAGCTCTGTTGTTTGGAAATTTGAAGTGCTGTCAGATACAAAAAAAACGAAAACAATCGGTGCTGCCTACACCGTGTTATCCTCCTGCTAGCGTTAGCACCCAACAGGCTTAAACAGGGCAAGTTTTAAATGTGTTTTAAGCCTCTAAACATGCTCGAAATGTGTCTACTCATGTGCAGTGATTCCTTCCGAGGGAACACAGCGAATCTGACTGCAGTAGATGTGACAGAAAGGCATAAAAGCATAGACAGTATAGAATGGACCAATAGATCCCGTTGCTCTGGACGGAGACCAGTGAAGGATATTAGAAGCACTTTTCCGGTGAGCGCCGAGCGTTACTGCGCAGCCTCCAACTGAGAGAGACGACGTAAATGTGACGTGAGCAACCTGTCGGAAAGTTGTAAGTCTTCTGGTAGCTGTGCCGAGAGAAATCTCAATCATTCCCAATCTTGCAGAGACGGAGAGTGTAGGTATATGTAAGGAGATAACATGGACACAGGCTAATTATTGCTAACTAAAATGCTAGTTAACATTAGTAATTAAACTTAAACAGCTAATGTGAGTCGAAACTGCCTGCGAGCTTCTCCTGTACTATACGGTAATTCCTCTACTGTGCGACAGTAAGTCGCGTGGTTATGACACAATCGTTAGCCTATTTTTACAAAAACGTCTGCTACGGAGCCATAACGTGAGATACAAGGTAATGGAGCCTTTTATACATTGTCGTGTTTCTTTAGAAATAAACAATGGACCAATAAAGTCTTTAAATGCTTCAGATGTAAAGTTATTCGCTGTCAAAGTGGCGTCAAAATGAATGGCAGTCAATGGAATGCTAACGGGGGGTGATGGCTTATTAGCATCAAAATGGCGCCATAGGAGGTTTGGGTTGTGAGGAGACGCTTACCCCCTTGCATAAAAATTGTGTTAATCCAGCCAGTGCACATACCTCTGTTTATTTCCTGTTTTCCGGTCAAGTCCACACTAGTTGATTGTCGAACTCATACAATCCAATATTCCAGTCAAATTTGCTGTGTTCCCTCAGAAGGAATCACTGCACATGGGTAGTAACTTGTAATGACATTTCAAGCATGTTTAGAGGCTAAAAACATGTTTAAAACTTGCCCTGTTTAAGCCTGTTAGGTGCTAACGCTAGCAGGGGGATAACATGGTGTAGGCAGCACCGATTGTTTTCATTTGTTTTGCTACTGCCAGCACTCCAAATTTCCAAACAGAGCTATGTGGAATTCTCTTTTAAGTTTAATTTCTAATTATGCCTTACAAGCTCTGAATTTGAGGTAACATGCAGTATTCAACAAATGCTTTTTTTTTTACCAATTCCTCATTAGCATAAAACATGACAATTATTGTAGCTAAAATATAACCTCGGCTAACACTAATCATTATTTATAGCCAGCAGAAGGGCACCAGTTGTTAAAAATGTAGTGTTTTATTGATTGTGTTTTGATACACAAATTCTGTGGAGACTTGTATTTTAGGGAGGATCATGTTTTTTCTATAATTGAACACAACAAGTGAATTTTCTTCTTATGGTGTAAAGCTGCTAAGCTGGAAGGCGGGACATGATGAGAAGCTGCATTCCCATCAGGTCAAATTGACTGTAGTGGCATATATCCTTTTTGTTGCAGATTTTCAGCTTTTATCACAGAGTGTACTGTATCTATAGCATCTATAATGTAGCCCTGACAGCATTCACAGTGAGTATACTTCTGTAGGGGTTCATTAGACACTAGAGGATGTGTTTGTCTCTCAACCATAATGGTCACATCACAGTGAAAAACACTTGACAGCCATGTCGATGCGGAAGTATACGGGAGATTGCCCACTTCTCCGAAATTGCTGCAGTGCCGCAACATTGACATGCAACACACTGATCCACATGTAACACCCAAATGCACATGAACATGTAATCACACCCACACAGACTAATGACACTGAGCATGCCTTGCTATCTCCTCCTCAACACACCATGCACTAATCCTCATGTATTGTGTTATTCTAATAAGACAGGGGAGTTTGTGACAGAAACAGAAAAGAGTACGTGGCAGTGTGGTGAGCACACAGGGTGATGACACGTCGGCTGGGTAGGGGCGATCCGGCCTGTCGGAGAAAGCTTTTGTCCTTCCAGTCCCATGGAGCAAGAGGAGAGGATCTGACAGCAGCGCTTTTCTTCTTCCTCCTCCTCCTTTTTTCTTCTTCTCAGTACCGGAGCTGAATGCCAACAGCCCAGAAGACTTGTCTCTATCTGTGATTAAGAAGAGAAGAGAAAGTGAGAGGAGAAAGAGAGATGGAGACAGGCAGAGAAAGAGAGACAGATATGCAAGACAGAAGAAAGCCAAAGGAAGAAATGTTGGGGGGGAAAAGAAAAGATAAACGTTTCATCCCTTCTACAAATCCGACGTTGACTCAAATCCCGGCATAATCCTCAGGGGAACCCGGTTTGGTTTGAAGGCTTGTTAGTGTAGCTTGGGCCCGGCTGGCAAAGACTGTGTAGTTGGATACCGTCTCTTGGAAACTTCCAAATGGCCAAATGGCCTCCAAGCGTGCAAGGATCAGGTCTGTAATTTTCCCCTCTGTTGGTGAAGTTTAGGATTTAGAGGTAAGCTGATGCCAAGACACTGATCAAGCTGGTTTTTTCAAGCATCTCTAAATCGGAGCTCTGATTCAGGATTACTCTGAAGAGGATGGTTGAGGCAATCTGCCCAATAATCCCAGTTCTGCACTGCCATTTAAAACGGGTTGTGTTTCCACAGGTTTAAATATATACCCTGATGGACACTTGCCTCTGTTGGATATTTCTTTGTATTATCCACATCTGAATAACATGACATGACATGATAACAACACAGAGAGTCCAATGCCCTAAAATGAGGGGAACTTGGGTACAGAAGGCCAATGATAATAATCATCATCATAAATGCAGAGAAATGTCTATACAATTATGTGAAGGCTTTTACAATTTTCCATAATGGTCGGGTTTTGAACCTCAACGCTTTTTTTTGTTACCGAAATGTGCGAGTAGCACCGAGTATCGAAAACTGTCAAGTAATGTAACTTGGCATCATATGTCTGGTCGTTGTTTTTTTTATGAATCTTATTGAATCTGATCAGACAGTTCATGTTCATGTATGTCTACTTGTGTTTGAACAACATTCAATATTTCAGAACTTTTGGCTTCTTCTTTGTAGAAAAGCATATTGATATTTACCCAATTAAATATATATAGAATTGTCAACTCGTTACACTTTGTTTCCATCATCAGTCTGACATTGCTTACACTTTAACTGATATCCATGGGTGAGGGGGTTTTCAATTTTCCCTAACCAGTCACAACAGACCAACTGTTCCACCTAAATCTAACTTAATCTTAAATTAACACTGATGCATAGCCATGCCAACATACTGAATGGAGCGGAGCGAAGTAAAAACAAACTACTGTACGATGTTGGGCCGTATTGAGACAGCTTGACAAACGCCGTTAGTCCCACCCGTGGTGCTCATAGGATCGATTCCTTTTTCAACTGCTGTTTCATGTCATGATGCCAGACGAATCAGTGAACTCGGTGGAGTGGGCAGATTCAAAGTTCTGGACCCAGGCAAATTGGCACCAACACTCCAACTGAAATTTCAAATAAAATGTGGAGTAAGCAGATAAGCAATATATACATTGTCTAAAACAGGGATCTTCAACAGGGGGTTGAAGATCCCTGGGGGGACCCCTAGGGGGTCCTCAGAGTCAATGAAGGGGGGCCTCCAAATGATTGTTGATTTTTGAAAGTTTTTGAAATAATCCAACATATTATTAGCAACTATAAATCCCCACTGAAGATAGGCTTACTGGCCTATTGGTAAGATATAGTCACTAAGGTAGCCATCCAAAGATACAGTCAATCCTAAAGATTTCACTGTGCCACATATATGTTTTAAAATGAAAACAGGATTTATTAAATAATGGCAACAATTATAAAGGCTATTTAAATAGCTTAGTATTCTATGCAAAAATGGTATGTATAAAGGCTTTTAGGCCGCCCTATACGTTATTGTAGGCCCAATATGCTACTTCATTTTATACAATATATGTAGTAGGGGGTCCCTGCTCCGTCTCTCTTTCAGTTAAGGGGTCTTTGGCTTAAAAAAACGTTGAAGACCCCTGGTCTAAAAAAATATGGAAAAATGTTTAATACAACTTTAAACCTGCATTAATTGTTTTTTTTTGTTTTTTTTAACCTTTGAGCAGTTTGACATACTGTAAAGACAACACTGATATATGATCACCTTATAACGATATGGTGAACAAGTTGTTAGCAGACAGTAGCTTATTCACACGTACAGCAGTTACAGAGCGACGTTTTCATTCATTTGGAGTCGTGATTCTGAATATTCTGAGTGAATAATCTGTTTGCCACTACACACCTTTCACCTTACTCAGTCATTTGTTCTATTGTTAATGTAAAAATACTGATTAAAAGGCTGGTTAAAGGAAACATTGGTAACATTAGTATCCAGTCTCCGTTAAGAATACCTTAAAGTGCTCATATTATGCTTTTTGGCATTTGTGTTATATATATTTTTTGTGCATGTTATAGGTTTACAAAGTGAAAAAGCCCAAAGTCCACCCCAAAGGGACTTACCATCTCCAACAGAAAACACTGTTCACAAACTGCTCCAAACAGCTCTATTGTAGTCCAGCCTTTACTTCCGTGACGAACGTCATAATGCTTGCCTAGCTGCTAGCGTGGTACGCCTTCATACTCTGCTTCTGGCTGGGTAGTAGTCCTTACCTAGCAACTCCCAACAAAGATGGAACAGAAATGAGATGCCTCACTCTGTAGCTAAAACAGAGAGCTCAAAAAGAGGAGCTGCAGCAATGTTGCAACAAAAAATATGGTGTTTTTTGAAAATAGAATCATGTAAACCTATTCTGATATATAGGCCTGCACGATTCTGGGAAAAATATGAATCACAATTTTTAGCTTAGAATTGATATCACGATTCTCTGCCACGATTTGTTTTGGCACCTATAGCACATTGCGCATCACCACAAGCCTGTAAACATAAAGGCTTCAATGAATAAAGAAAATAAAGTACATACTGGCCATTTAACTACAGTAGGCTACCAAAAATAGTGACCTATAACACATTGAACTAAATATGGCCCTGATACAGGCTCTATCTGAACTCCTTGAACATGTCTTTACATAATTAAAACATGTTAATGTCAATGTCAAATGCTTTTAATAAATTAATTGAAGGAGAAAAACTAAAATCGAAAAAAAAAATCTTAAGTCCTTTAAAAATTAAATCGTGAACAGGGGTAAATTGAGATCGCGATTTTAGAACGATTTATCGTGCAGGCCTACTGATATAGCCTCTAAATACAATTATGAACCTGAAAATGAGCATAATATAAGCACTTTAATTGAAGTAGTAGAAGGGTGGTGTTTGTCCTAGAAGTTAATAGCTACAGAATTACCTCATTTTTCAGCCACTGGTACATACACATGACACAGTTCCTGGTAGATTGAGAGAATAATTGAGGTTTGGGTTTATGGTCAAGGTTGTGTTAAATAATCCCTCGCTGTGAGGTCAGTGCAGCAGATGCCTTTGCCTCAGGGCAGCCTCTGTACGGGATGTTTGGAAGGTACACTGGAGACAGCCAGGACGTAGTTAGATGTACACACCTGCAAACATCCACACCAATGCATACAAGTGCATACACACTCCCACACACACTCTTCAGCGTCCTCTCGGTGCTAAAGGCGCACACCTGCAGAATGCATAGAATAAAAAATTACACAATAATACACTCACCCACACATTCTCCCTCTCACAAACACACATGCTTGCAGGTACACAAAGGCCTCTATCTCCATGCTCCTTCCTCCTTGGCTTATGCACAACACACACACACACTTTGAGAGTAAATACAATTATAAAACACTCTGTGAACCACATGAATAGTTGCTCTTCAGTATTCATGTTAAACCACCAGCAGCAGCCGGAGAGCTCGTACTCATTACTGAACAGGTGTTTTCTCTCTCAGCAGTGCATTTAGATCCTGTCCGTCCTTCCTGCCTGTCTCCACTCTGCCGAACACCTCGAGGGCAGAGCTGCTCGCGAGTTCTTAACGCAGACACACGCCTTAACGCCGTTTCATTTGCGTCCTTCTCCTTGACTGCTTCCTCACCCTCTTCTTCCCCGCTTGCTCCAACTCCTCCACTCCCCGGGCGTCCTCTCCTGCCTCCTCTTCTTCTCCCGTCTCGAGTGGGGACATCTCACCGCACCGCTGAGTTGTTCACTGGTCCTCCAGACGCCGCAGGCCTCCCAAATCAGCTTCAACGAGGAGCCCTGCAGAGGCTGCCGCTGCGGGGAGAAATTGCGCTGTAATTGAGCTCTGTGGTAATAAAACGTTCCCTCTCTGATTTCCTACCAGCGGTGAATCATCATCACCATCATCATCGTGCCATCACATCAGCAACGCTCGGCAGACGCTTCAACCCCGCCGCCGCCGGAGTCAACCCGCTTTCTCTCTCTCTCTCTCTCTCTCTCTCTCTCTCTCTCTCTCTCTCTCTCTCTCTCTCTCTCTCTCTCTCTCTCGTCAATTGCACTCGTTCCACTTGTTTTACTCCCATTTCCTCTCTCTTTCACCTTTCTCTCGCTCCGTCCTCACCACTACTCGCTCCTCTCATCTGTCTCCAACCATCCTTCCCGTTTCTTTTCCATTTGATTGGACGGCATGTCTCAGAGGTATACAGAAATTACAATGTACGAAAAGAAAAGAGTGAGTGCGTAGATGGAGGGGGGGAGGAAGAGAAGATAATTAGGATGGGTGATTATGTGAGCACAATGTCAAATGCTTTTTTTCAACGTACTTAAGGCATTCATGCTTCTATGGCAGGAAGCGGGAAGGTTGATCATTTTCAACGGTTTGAGTTTCTCTTTTTGGAAAATGATTGGAATTTCATACACTTAAAACATTGAACCCACAAGCGCTCTCTTTTTCCTAACTCTTGATTCTGTTGCACAATATTCTCTTGTTCATGCATTCCAACACACACATAAAAGGTCCATAGGGCATAAAGGCCTGTGTTTTTCCCTCGATGGCATTTGCAACCAGTGTGTTAAAGGTGAGGGAATGTGAGTGTGTGTGCTTTTGCATGTTCATGTAAATGTGTGAAAGGATGAGAATTAATAAAATTGTAGCTGAGCAATATTGGAAAGTTGGTAAAACTAAGAGGAAAGTATAAAAAAAGGCTTTGTGGTGTAAAGGGGAAAAAAACTAAGACAGAGGGTTAATCAACTCCAAGACACACAGAGCCAGACGTGTGTGTGTGTGTGTGTGTGTGTACAAAGAACAATACTGCTCTTTTTTTCTCACTCTTCCCCCCTGAAAGTCTAGCTCTGAGGGGTGACACTTCTCTCTTTGTCCCCAAGTTTCTTAACTGCTGTGACTTACTCTGGCAAATAGGCCTACAACAATCTTTTTATGTAACTCACTTTATCCACAAGGATATTTTTTTTCACTTCACCGAGGGCCAAGTAGGTCTCACTGCACTCCTCTGGTAATGTCTCATACAAGGCTTGACTGCTTATATGGGGCTGAAATGTGAGTACACCAACCACATACCATACATGTACATGCAAAATAGTAGCTTAATAGCGGGTATACGGTAGCCTGGCTTTGCCCTCCTACGTACTTCCGCTCAATTTTCATTTTCCTTCAGTACTCCTTCTGGGTTTGTGGTATATTCTTGGATTTTCTCTGGTCAAATATTTGGTGGTCCAATCAGCGAACAAAGGGAGTGGCTGAGAACGATGACGTTGAGGCCGTGACATGCGCTAGTTTGAGTTGTAGTTCCATAATGGCGGCGGAGAAAGATGCGGTCCATTGTGACAACGCTGCCGAATATCCAGAAGTTAAAGCCCGAGCAAGAACAATCTTTGCTGAGTTTTGTTAGTGGCCATGATGTTGTGGCCTTCTTCCCCACGGGGTTCGGGAAAAGTTTGATTTTCCAGCTCGCTCCGTTAGTGGTGGAGGAGTTGGCTAAGGCGAACGCTAGCGATCCTAAGCCGATAGTTGTTGTTGTCTCCCCTCTTGTTAGCCTGGTTCTACCAGACAGTATGTAGGAGGGCAGAGCCAAGCTACCAGAGTGGCTCTGGGCAGATCCAATAGTTTTAAACTTCAACAGAGTACCCGCCTTCAAGGAAGTTAACACTTGTCAGTGGAGAGTGGCCAGACTCTCTGTACAAATTAAATGTACGAGAGTCTGGTAGGACCAGGCTAGGTGTAGGGATGTATGACTAAGTTACTGTGTTTATTAATATTTGCCTCCTGCACATATGCACGTTTTCCAGAGGTATATAGAGTATGCAGACATAATTGTCTTTAACGGCTGAGAAAGAGATTTGGTCAAGGCTATTATAATTCAGCCAGGGCACATCTGCTTGCTTAGCACTTAGTCTATTTGCCTAAGAGACACAAATGACTGCAATTTAACAGCAATAGAGGAGGACTGTAATGAGTTGGTAACTATTTGCCTGATGTGAGCGTGTTGCTCTAAGGTGGGAAGAATAATCAAAAGAAATAGGACTATATTTTCACTGGCATGTCCAGTGGCAGCAGTGGAGATTAATGAGTGATGTTTATTATCTTCTCAAAACTATTCTGCTTTTTCATTCTCACTTTTCTTTCTTTGTTCCTTAATAGACTCGGAATGTAGCTTATAATTTACTGAATAAATTAATAATAAAATAAAAACTTTACTGAATTTGCTGAAATTACTATTACTATTGTATGAAGCACTTTGTGCTAGATTTGCATGTCTAAAAAGTGCTGATAAAGTCTGATTGATTGATATATATCATGTACAGAAATCCAGAACAGTGTTGTGCTACTTATTTTTAGTGTATTAAAGGCTGTGAGTTTATGATGCCCTGTGGCTCTACACACTCTTTATGTGTGTATAGAAGTGGGGTGTGGATGAGGAGATGTGTGCATGCTGCATTGAACATCAAAGGTCAGGGAAGGTGATTGTTCTCCCGTGTGTCTGTGTGTGTGTGTGTGTGTGTGTGTGTGTGTGTGTGTGTGTGTGTGTGTGTGTGTGTGTGTGTGCGCTCCACATGGCGTCCCAGCCTGCAGCGAGCCCGATGATTCAGAGGACACAGGCTGCATGACATGCACTGTCTTTGACCCTTCTCTACAGCAGCTGTTAATATAACGCTGCAGCTGTGTGTGTGTGTTTATGCCGTTGTGTTGCGCTGATGAGGGGAGAGGGCTGTGTAAGTGGGAATATATATGTACGTTTCTCATAAACTTGTCACTGTTAGTATGCATGCACTCGTTGAAGGATATGTCCATCTTTGTGTGCTTTTCATATCTGCGTACAGCTGTGTGTATTTAGCACCTGCTGGGTCACCGTAGGCCCTCTGTGCTCTTGCCAGTGCCCTGCTTTAGTTCCCAGGGGCCCCAGAGGATTTTTTGCTTGGGTATGCTGACAAATTGATGCTGCCAGATCGGCTAACTGCTCCTTCTGTGGCTGGCACCAACCGAAAACGTACTCTGAATACCAAGCGATGGCCGTGAGCACTTTTCCTGCTCTTTGTTTCTCACAAACACACACATACAAACAAATATGACATCATCGAGCAAACCCAGAATTTCAGATTGGCCCAGCTTGAGGAGCAATCCCTAAATCCAGCCTAAAATCTGGATCAAAAAAACATAATCCTCAACTCTGGGGGATCCGATCTGAGTCGCTGCAGGGTCTGGCTATTGGCAATTGCTCTATTCCTCAATACCCTCTCTTTCTCCATTTCTCCCCCTTTTCTCTCTCTCTAGCCCGTTCTCTCACATTTTGGACAGCTGTTTCACACTGTGAAAGGGGCTTTAATTTTGCCAATAATGCCTCAGTCTGTGCATCTGCTATGTCAAAGTGATTAGTGCAGCAGAAGCTGTCTTTACTGTGGTGACAGGCCCATATGGTTTCCGTATGTACAAGTAAGCATTGGGCTTGATCTGTCACTTTTTATTAGAATTTGTTTTACTTGATATAATCGTTAAGTCTTTCCCACACACAGTGGGAACAGAGAAGGTTTGCTTGATTGTTTGCTTGTAAATGATTTGTCCAGGATGACTTTTTAACCAAGAGTCTGCGAGGTTTTGGAGGTTAAAAATAGTTTATAAAAGATGTCAGACGTCAATGAAGAGGGCTCTGAGTTAATCCAAATGGAGTGTATATATGTGTATCTGTGTTGACATTGGCTAGTGATTTGGTAAATTTGTGACAGATTAGACACATACACACAAAGCAGTCTTTACATTCTCAGTGTGACTGAACCTAGTGAACCTCAGCAAAGGTATTCCTTGCTGAAACACACACACACACACACACACACACACACACACACACACACACACACACACGCACATACACACACAGAGGGGGCTCTGTATGGCTCTTTAACAGTTTCCTCTCAGACAGAGGGAGTTTAGCCCCAGCCTGGTTTCGGTTTGCCACACAGTGCACCACTGTAGCCGACTAGCCGTGCCTTCAGCTTCCGGGCTTTTAGCTGTACCAATAATCAGCTAGCTTCCACTACTTGCCAAGGTTAACAACATAATTACTGCACTCATCTGGCCGAATCTCTTCTCAACACAGCGCAGAAGCATGATCCTGCAGTTGCAGGGAGCCGCTTTAGCCAAACCCTTGAGCACACAAGACTTCAAGACTAGAGCTCGGTCCTCATGACCCTCACTGCAGTGTGGTGAAGATAGAGCCGACTTTCTCAGCTTATCTTTCTAAGAAGGTCATGGATTAGCAATTCTTGGGCCTTCTGAGTCATTCTCATCGTCGAGCCCAGTCACCAGACCAGTATTGCAGTATGAACTGCTCAGAGTTGTGGTAGGAAAGTGTGATTGGTGGTGGTCGGACTGTGGTGGAACAGGATCTTACTGGCATTCCTCTAGAGGACTGGAGAGTCACTCTGCTAGACCAGCATAGAGAGAGGGCCAGACAGAAGAAGCTAATTAATGAGTTTTTTTTGTGTGCGTGGGAATGGCAGGTATACATGCATTTGCCTGTTCCTGAGTGCCTGTGCCTTTTCATATCTTATATATATTTGTGGTGTGTGTATGAGCGAGTGGACATGGATGACATGAATTTCCCCTGGCTACATTCTGTTCCCCATAACAGGAAAAGAAGTAGACATAACCCAGCCAGGAAATACTTATATTGAACGTCTCTCTGTGCAGTCATTCATGAAACATTGGGACTTCCTCAGCCTTATGTTTTTTCCTGCATTGTACTTCAGAGTAACAGCGGAACTGTCAAGAATGTAAGATCTAAAGGAACTGGATTAGTGTGTCCACTAAATAAATACATTTATTTTTTTTTCTTCTAATTTGAATCTCCTTTTTTCATCTCAATCCCTCTGCTTTATCTCAGTCTCAGTCTCAGTCTCACCATTACAGCTTACTCCAGAAAGACAACACATCTCACAATAGCCGCTTTCCGACCGGAGGGATTTTTGCAGTTCCTAGAACATAACGTTCCTAGAACCCTTTTTTTCTCCTGTTCCGACTGGACCAATTTGATGATTATTAAGTTCCTCTGGCCGCAGTTCCTGTAACTCTTTCAGCTCCTACTTCAGGTCAGGGTCTTTTCTCTTTCCCGCATAGTGGTGGTTAGATGGCTGTGTTATAATAACAAAAGGTCAGCTCCTATGGCCACTTGCCAGTATGAATGCAAATAGAAAAAAACGGTTTTGGGGGAGAGTAGTTAGTAGAACTGTTTAGAAGTGGACTGTTCCTATAACTACGTTCCTGTAACTACTTGGTCGGAAAGAGGCTAATGTTGCCAGTGGTTAAAGGGTGAACTGGCACCTCTCCAGCTAGCAGTCCACACTCCATACCGACTTTACCCTTCGGTTAGCAAGCCTACTGCTGCCCTGAGATAATGGGTCAACATTTGCTGCTGAAACCTGGATTGAACCTTTAGATCTTCAGTCTAACACTCTCCCAACTGAACTATTTCAGCACTTTTATATGGAAGCCAATGTTCACATTTGTGAAGCTCAAAGCAGCAAATATTTGCCATTTTTGCTTAAAAGTGGGGTGGAAGATATGACCAAAATCTTCTGTCAGAGTATATATAGTTTTATTTCAGGGTAACAAAGGATATCATGAAACAGTAATTGTTCTGTAAATTTAATTAAGAAGTGGTTTAATATAACCATACCGTTCTTTTATTTGGAACTTCCATCCAAATAAAAACAACTGCCTCACATGAGACAACACTTGAGTTAAAAACAAAAGACTCAAAACAGTTCAACTAAAATTCTTTTAAAATGGAAGAGTTGTTCCTGAGAACAATAATTTTAATTGTTACAGGTTTTAAGGTTTACAGGTGCACATAAATACCAACCTGTCTTCAGTCAGTGCAATGTAAAATATTACACACATTTGTATTTGGGAGTGGCCCAAAAAGAAGAAGAAAAAACAGACAGGTGGGCTGCTGTCATTAGAGGCGAGCATAGACTGCCTGCTTCATTCACTACACCTCTCTGCCCATTTTTTTTAATAAGCATGATTTCAGGCACTGCCAAGATGGCGACGGCCGGAGCAACCGGGAGCAGCTCTCTTTGAGCTTCATTTTAACTCTTCAGAAACACTTGAGTGACGTCGCGGTGACTACGTCTATATTTCATACAGCCTATGCCATACACTCATCCCCCGTACTCCAGTGTAAACATTGCAGCAATTATTGTTAATGAACAGCTCTGGTCGGGTCGGTGTAATTCTAAGTAACAGTAGACCATGTTCTTAATCCACAAAAACATCATCATCATGAATAATAAAGTCAGACTAGAGCCAATGGTTCTGTACACACCACCAGAACTACAAGTGATTCAACGACCACTAACAGTCAGCTTGACGTGTTGGGCGCTTACACCTACTGGCTCTGATCGTAAAAGAAAATTGCAACCAGAAATGTTGTACCTCAGTTGTGTGTAAGACCCCCTCAGCAAAGCACTTAATTTATAGTAAACGTCCTGCTGTGCCAATGGAAGACGTGTAAAAGATTTTGCCCTGTCAGACGCTTTGTAGAAAAGTAATTTCCTCTTGTTTCTATGGAGGCTGGAGATAAGCCAGGACTCCTGGCACACTAAGAAACAATTTACAGATTATATACACTTTCTGTTAAAGAAGAGAACAAATGTACTAACAACACACACACACACACACACACACACACACACACACACACACACACACACACACACACACACACAAGTTTGGACTAGACTATCACCATATGGAGGGGTTATTAGGCGTTAAGTGTGCATATTATAAGCAGTAGGAACCTTGTATTAGGTCTCAAGAACACACTTGTGCAAAATCTGAATTTACATGCACGCATACTGTAAACACTGACCTACATAAACATACATGGGCACATATACAGACACTTGAAGCACAACATATACTTATATACATACATATAGTTTATATATACATGTAAAATTAGACTTTTTTTTTTTTTTTTTACAAATCTCTTAATTTTCTTCCACAGAGACACCGAAAAGGAAGTTCTTTCTTTAAACCTGTCCATTTACTTCATTTCGCGATTCATTTATATATTTACCTCTGCAATACTTACGTGTGGCAGCACCAGGATTTGGTTGGAAAAAGCACCGTACATCATTAGTAAGCTAACCCGCTGAGTGAAACTGACAAGTGCGGAAAAAAAAGAAAGGAAGAAAGAGAATGGGAGACGAAGGAGGCAAATGACAAACATGATGAAATAAAAGTTTTTCGGAATAACGCTGCGTGGGAGGAGATTTGGAGTGACCTAATTAAAATGCTGGAATCCTGAGAGGAATAAATTAAGAAAATGTCAGTTAGGCTGAGCCGGAGGAGGGGAGATTAGGAGGCGCAAGCTCGAATGCTGTCTTATTTCTGCTCTCTTTTATCACTGCTGCATGGAACATTGGTCTTTTACAACAACATAGTGAGTTGGTGTTGCCCTAATATTACCATTTGAGTACATGGAGATAGATTGCAATGACATACAAGAAAATAAAAGGAATGATGTTTCAAACTGAGAAAGTTTTGAGCTTTAGGTGTCAAGTAAAAAAAAAAAAACAGTGACACGGCTGATGTTCTATTCTTCAGACTTCCTGGGGAAACTTTGAAATGAAAAGGGAAATCTGACAATAGAAAAAGAGAGTGAAACAGGAAACTACTGAGCTTAATCAAAATAGTCCCACCTTGCGGTTTAAGCAGCTTAAGGTTTCCACATCATTACTGTACGGCAGTATGAAAGCCACCGGTTTATTAGCATCATGTAGCTAGCGTCCTTGCTGACTTCCACCAGCCGTCCCAGATACATTCCCCCTGTGGGGAGGCTCCATATGGGGCCAATATGTTTCTGCTGTGCTGGGCAGGACGGGACCATACGGATGCTGTCGGACTGCATGTAGAGTGTATTAGAGCAGATGACGGCAATGGCGATTGTGTCGATTGTCAATATGGAAGAGGGAAGAGATGGGATGAACAACGAGAGGGAAGAGGGAGGGAGGAAAAGGAAGAAAGGACAGCTGGTACCAAGATTGGTTAGATTAAGATTAAGGATGACTAAGTGACATGTTGACAAGAGACAGATAAGAGGTCTCCATGGAACAAAGATGAAAAAGGCAAGTATCAGTGAGCCTCTGATGCCAGTGTGCTTTAGTATAGCACAAGATCTTTGATTCCACTTCCCTTTGAAGTGATCCATGGAAATAACACCATGTGGCATGCATGAATTTCAGCATTGGATGAAAAAAAAAAAAAGTCTGATGCAGCATCCCTAATACTGAGCCTTCACAGCCTACATTGACTTGCACAGCCACAGCGTTTTCTGCATGCTTTGACAATATTACACCAGTGTGCACTCTCGTTTGTGCAATAAGCTCTCACTTTACTTTAAATTGCAATCAATTCAAAAAGTTGGATTTCATTAAAGTTTAAAAAAATGAAAAACTTATGCACTGAAAATGATATTATATCTTGTCTATTGGACAACAATCACTTGCAAATGAACAGCAATTTCAGTTTATATTTTCAAGTGAGCTGAAATGAAAGTGAATTGCCCCCCCAACGTTTGCATGCCACACTCCAGCACCCAGGCCCACACTGTGTAATCCAGGCGTGAAGTGTTTGTTCAGAAGGCATCCATTTCAGCGCTGCACTCCACAACAACAACAACAACAGCAGGTCGTTTGTTTCAATCTAACAAGAGAAGGTTGCAGCAAAGGACGATTATTCTTTTCTTCTTATCTCAATTCCTCCCAAAACCTTGCGTCAGCCAGGGGAGGCTTTACATAATTTCTGTCATCATTCCTTATCCCAACCTTAAATCTCCTGTGGACTCTTACAGTAGGTGTGTGGTGGTCAGCTCTCCTGTGCAGTGCCATACAGCAGTGGGTCTGTGTTGGTGGGTATTACTAATAGTGTAACAATGGCTGTGTGTGTGTGTGTGTGTGTGTGTGTGTGTGTGTGTGTGTGTGTGTGTGTGTAAAGAGAGGAATCTGAAGCATAACAAGGCAAACATTGTAGCTTACCGGAGAAGGTCTAACTGACTGCTTTGGCTTTACTTGAGGTGTGTCTCAATTCTGATACATGTACCATCCACCTCTTGATATGTGCTTTGTAAATTTGCCCATTAAAAACATAGGCTCTGATTGTTTTGCCATAGCTTGGCATGGCTTCTGTTTATTGCCTATTAGCTAACGTCACCATGCTAACACGATAAGCTAAGATGGTGAACATGATAAACACTGTACCTGATAAACATCAGTTTAGTTTAGATTATTAAATATATTTATATCGGGAATAATGTACAAAAATACATTAATCTTAAAAAAAAAGAAAAAAGATCCTTCGTATCAGATTTAGCTAATTAGCAACTAGATTACTAGCTAATTTCCATTTGTAGTCCCTGGGCAGGTGAAAACATGTTAGCATTGTTAATATGAGCATGCTAGTATGCTGATGTTAGCATTTATTTGAAAGTACAGTCTCACAGAGCTGCTAGCATGGGTGTAGACTCCTAAGCCATTTTCACACATGAACTCCGGACATTGTCCCACAAATCAGATGTCCGAAGACATAGACCGAAGTGTACCTTTTATACATGTAGAAACAACAAGAGATTTTTCTGTCTCAGACGTGTTCTCACTTACTGGAAATCCTCTGGTTTAGACAAGGGGTGGCTCCTGGGTAGAGGGTATGGCGTGCAGGAGGCAGGACATGACTGGGATTACGCCGTGTTGTATCCAGGCAACAAACCTACATAGAGAAAATATCCCTCCACCGCAGCTCAGCAAGAACACACTGTATGTGGAAACACAAAGAGAGAAGTTCATACTAAAACCACTTTATTTGGCTAATTCAGACTGCTGAAGCCTCAAATTAACTTCAGCTGAACTTCAGAATGCGTTTTTACACCAGACAAGGACTTTGGATTTTGTAGTGGAACTGTAAGAGATCAATTCACAGCCAGTACAGAGAGAACCATAAGCGCTTTTAATGTAGCTATATTTGGCATGTAAGTACATGTATTGTATTAAGATAAATCTGAACCAATCAACTGAAAAAACAGTATGAGTTAGGCTTGCTGATGATGGAAAAGTTGTCATATTGAAGGAGAGAAAACATGAAAAAAGTAGACAGAGGTAGGTAGGTAGGAACAGATTTTTGTATTACACCTTGACGTTGCAGTATCTGAATAAGAAGTATGGGGTGTTAATTCAAGGGTGTACTGCGACTCGCCTGCGCCGAGTCCAGACAGGGGCCTTGGTTGCATGTCAAAAGTTACTGGTGCTCAATTAATTATGTAATCTTGTGATGCCCTCCTGAATATATTCAATTCAACAGTAGTTGAAGGAAGCATACAACTTGATACTTGATATATACATTTTATTTAGCGTAGAGATTTCTTTGTAATGAAAACGTAACTAGTGAGGCTCAACAGAATGCTGTTGTCTGGCAAACCTCCGAAAAAAATGTCTCTCCCTCCAACACCCTGCATCTTTTTCTGTTCTGCTGTTTCTGTGGCCCCTTTCCTCTCCTTTCTCTTCCCTCTTCCATCTCTTTTTCTTCTTTCTTTTTGCTTTCACTTTCTTTCACACATTAGCTCTGTCGCCTCAGCACTTTCCCACTGTGTGTCTTCTGCGGCCTGTGTGTGTGTGTGTGTGTGTGTGTGTGTGTGTGTGTGTGTGTGTCTTTTCCTAGTGACATTTCCGTGCCAGGTGTGACAAATGGCAGGCAGAGAGGAAACGTTTATTCCCTGTGGTGAGCTTAATTAGCCTATCAGCTAAGCCTTGGCACCAGCTTATTTTGAAGACCACACACACACACTTGCAGGCACACACATCCATCCTCAAGTAAGAATCCACCAACAAGTGCACAGACACACACAGACAAACAACAGACAAATCACATTCAGTACATGGACCGCACAGATAATTGGACAGTACAATTAAATGATATCTAAATCACAGCTCCAATCCTTATTTTTCTTCTCTGGCTTCACATCCAGAGGTATTCAACTGTAGCCAACCTCATCTTTTCTCTATTAAAAGGTTAAATCATTTACAAATTACAGCTCTCTTCCAGCAGTTAGCATATTGTGGGTGTGTAGAGGCCATATAAGGCCAGCAGGCACCACTGGAGGAGAGACAGTAAAGAGATTGAATGTGTCTCCTCCGTGAGTGATTTTGTGAGCAGCGTATTACATTCAGTGCAGTTTTACATCACATATCCATCTGTGTGTGCATGTGTGTGTTAACATCTGTCCACTACTGTGTTGGTCTGTCATCGTGCCAAATCCAACATCTGCAGCCAAGAGATGGAAGTTGGAGGCGATGAAGGAGGTGAAGGAGGAGGAGAAGGAATCCTGTTGTCCAGTAACCCTGCAGCCAAGCAAGGGAGCTGTAAGGCAGCGCTGCTAATTACACACACACACACACACACACACACACACACACACACACACACACGCACGTGAGTACAAACACACAAGCGCATTAAAGGGTAACTACCGTTTTTTTTCAACCTGGGCCCCATTTCCCCATGCATTTATGTCTAATAGACTTTGAATTTGGTCCAGTATTGAGTGAGATCGCAATGACGATCCGGCGCGAACCAAGCTACAATGTAACCTAATGGGGCAATTGTGGAGCCTTGATTTTTGTCCAATTAAAGTGATGTTGTTGGTACTGCCAGGCTCAGATTGTTACTAAAAGTGTCTGACAACATTATCAATCTCAGGATCGACCTCATCCACACTGTCCATACATAAATACAACCACAAATATTGAGCCATTACATTGAAAATATTTTAGATATCAGGAGCCTATAATTTCTGTAGCCTACTCTGAAACAGCAGACTACCTGAATGCCTTTTTCTCGTGTCGCGCTCAACTCTTTACACCACTGTCTTCAAAATAAAATCACGTCCTGAGATCGATAATGTTGTCAGACACTTTTAGTAATAATCTGAGCCTGTCAGTAGCAAAAAAAATCACTTTTATTGGACAAAAAGCAAGACTCCACAATTGCCCCATTAGGTTCCATTGTAGCTCGGTTCGCGGCGGCCCGTCATTGCGATCTCGCTCAATACTGGACCAAATTCAAAGATTTTTGGTCACATCTATTAGACATAAATGCATGGGAAAATGGGGTTGAAAAAAATGGTAGTTACTCTTTAATGTGCTGAATGAGGGGTGTCTGTAGGCCTTTCTTTGTCTCCTCTTTCCTCTGTCTGTAGACAAATTACAGACATTTTTGGCTGCAAAAGAGACTCCCTGTCTACCTCCATGTTTTTCTCTTTCAATCTGAGCCGGGGCCCTGGCATGTCCCTGTGCACCCCCCGCTGCGGAGAAGGAAATGAAAGCCAAAAATGTTGCTGATGTGTCTCCCTGCTCAGCTCTGGGTTTCTGGGCCAGCTAGGTGGTGAATGGGGGGAGGGCGTGGTGGGTATTAAGGTGCCCTTTACTTTAAGGGTAGAAATGGGGGACGTGAACATTGTAATTTGACCAGATTGTGTTGTGACTTGTTTTGGGTGTGGCCGGGTCCGGTAGCCCCGCTGGCAACAAATGTCTTGTGATGTCTGGGTTAAAAGGTTTGGTGGGATTTTAGAGAGACTTAACGCTGCTCTGAGGTGGGATTAGAGTTGGAAAGTCAACAATGAGAAGAAAAACACATGGTGCTTATTGTCTTCTAGCACCTCAGCAGTTCAGCTGGTTAGCTGTAAATGCTGGAGAATTTGATGTTTGCTTGTGAATGATTGTTTAAATATATTTTTATATTCACAAAGTTTAGTAGAAGTAGGTTTTTGGTGATGACAAGCAAAATCACATGCTATGGTGAAAAGGCAGCATGACTACATTATGTTAGTCTTTGCTGTCCTGTCCATTTTTTATCTTAGAAAACAGCACATTTCCATTGTCAATATCCCCCACCTTTCATGATCTCTACCCCTGCAAATTCTCCCCCGAGCTGGTATTGTAGATAACCCTCAGGGCTTGATAGGGCTTGTAGTCCTGGTCAAGAAGGAGTTAAGAATTAACATTTGAACCACAGGTTAATGAAGACAATCCACTTTGTCCAGTCAGGGTTTGACATTTGAAAGAAGCCACTGCCAGGAGATTAAGAGTCATGATAGAATGAGAGAGGAGAAGCAGCTCTGATGTGACTTTGTGTCTGAATAGTGAGTTAACAGCAGGGTGGCGGCAGCAAGGATGTGTCGTTCTGTGGCTTCTCCGGTTCCCAAGCCAAGTCTCTACAGACTGAGCTACTGCCGCTTGCCAAATGTTAACATGCTAAACTAAGATGGTGAATGTGGTAAACAATATACCTGCTAAACATTATCATGTTAGCATTGTCATTGTAAGCATGTTAGCATTCTGACTTTAATTAAATTAGTGCTGTGCCTAAAGCCTTACAGTAGTCTGAAATCATTAATGATCTCATAGTGACTTTAATATTAATTTGCCACAGATAGCTACTGTTTCAGACATCTGTGTTTGAATAAAAGCTTTACAGATTTTGAACAGTTCCACTTCTTCATCTCTTTCTCTCTTTGTCGATGATGTTATGATGATGTAATGTTGGTTTGCACTTTTGAATTATCACTCACCTGCATTATTTTCAATACATTTGAATAAAAGCATTACATTTAATAGCCACTAAAATTGAGAAAAGCCTTATTGGCCTGTCTTTTCGGTCAGACAAAAGATTAAGTAATGCAGTGGTTGGGAATCTAGTCATACATTGTCATTGTGACCATTGCAGTGTCCAAATGATCATCAAATAACTTGATCCACAGAAATCTATTGCTTTGATTAGGACAACAGTTATCATAGCCAAAAAAAAAAAAAAGCTGTAGGTAACTGGTGCCAAAATTAATACTGGGATCAAGCACGGAAAGTTCTGGCAGTATCATTCAAAACGGGATTAGAATGAATCAATAGCTCTTTTGATAAACACAGTTGCTGTACTTATTGTAATAGAGAAACTCATTCTGTCAAACAGAGACTAAAGACTTGTTTTGTTGCAAAAGACGATTGCATTTTCTTCCAGTAAATAGACTGTTGATTCTTTGGACCTATTTGTCCTTAAAACTATGAAAACAGCTTAAGGTCTAAAATCTCCTTTCTGTCTCAGGATGTGCTGTGCTGGACAGGAGGCCTTCAATCATTTAGCTGCTTTAATGATCTGGGTGTCAGACCAAAAGATCGTATCAGCCGTCTCTTCACTCGTTATTGCTAGCTTAGGTGCTTAACTCCTCACCTTCACTTTCTCCACTCTCCCCCTGCTTTCCCTGTTTTCCTCTGATCTTTATCTCCCTGTCATTCCATCACATAGATAAGATCTGTAGACTTTTATGACTTTAGAAAGTTATCAACTACGTTTTTCTGAAACCATGGCTTGTTATAGGAGTGTGGCTCAGTGGTAGAGCAGTCTCCTGCCAATCGGAAGGTTGGGGGATCGATCCCTGGCCATGCAGTCCCATGTCGAAGTGTCCTTGGGCAAGACACTGAACTGGAGTTGTCCCCGATGCTGTGCCATTGGAGTGTAAATGTCTGTGTCTGATGAGCAGGTGGCACCTTGTACGACAGCCTCGGCCATAGCGTGTCACTGCTTCCTGTACTATGCAAAATTTAAGACTAGAAAAGCGCTATATAAAAACAGTCCATTGACATTTTTTGTGTATTTCTGCTTCAGTAAACATTTGCTTTGCACCCTGACAGATTTGTACCCCCAACCAACAACTGTCTCCACGGGCTACTGCTGATTCCTGAACAGTTTTTGTCTGACAGAAGAAGTGTTCATAAGACTGTGACCAAATTCAAAATATCCCCTCTGGAAATAATTGGAGACCTATGGGGTCCTCAGTTACACTGTAATGCATCATGCATAATGCTTGCTTGACACCTCTGTACTGTATATGACTGGCTCTGGTGCTTTTACTTTAACCTGAGAATGCTACCATGCTGTCACCCTTATTTAAATGATGGCTAAACACTATACAGTTCTGTTGAGCTGAATGCTAAAGTTGTCTTATTCATATGTTGTGTGTTTTTGGCCGGCTTGCTAACGTTGGCCACAATTATGCCGCAATTCAGAAATGGAGGGTGTGTGAACCAAGCAGCTGAGTTCAGGACTTCTGCAGAAGCTAAACTAGCTGCTGGATGGTCAGTAAACGCATCCAAAATTGTAGGGCTGCTCATCAAACCACAATGTCTCTTTTTCTATTTCTACATGGGACGTGTGGATGAGGAGGATTTGTTTAGATGCACCTTTGATAGAGCTGAGCTGATTAAAGAGTAGTCTAGCATTGCCAGACCTTCCTCTACAGCACTGCGGAGGATGGTCTGGCGAGTCCACACAGCATTCCAGGATGGGAGAAAAACTTGCTCTGGTTTATTGGCATT
This sequence comes from Sander lucioperca, assembly GCF_008315115.2. Lineage (NCBI taxonomy): Eukaryota > Metazoa > Chordata > Actinopteri > Perciformes > Percidae > Sander > Sander lucioperca. The sequence continues at coordinate 13,959,222 of NC_050176.1, forward strand.
CTTTTAAACCAATCACAATCGTCGCACGGAGCAATGGCGCCTCTGCAAAATAGCCTTGCTTGGGTGGAACATATACGTTCAAAGGTTGTTTTAGTCGTGCAACAGAAAACCTCAGATTCCACAGATAGCCAACACTGTTGGTGAGATATGTGGCCAGCAAAGGTAAAAAAAAAAAAAAAACAGAACAGACCTCTGTTTCACTGTTTACTTCACTGAGCATGGCTTACCTTTTATCTTAAGTGCTTTCAAGTACATCAAGAACAGAACTTGAACTCTTTCTAGTCTGTAGCTCTCTGAGTAACCTGCAGTTCTTCTGTGCAGTTGGGCTCATATGAAAAGCTCAAGTCTACACATTCAATGTCTCAGCTGATAAACATTGTGCCTTTTCACCATCTTTTTCATCTTGTTTTTCGCCCGAACATCAGTCTATCAGCGCACAGAAATTAATTTCCTCTGCAGGTGTAAACAGAGCAGATAGGGTCCTAACCTCGGTGCATAGTACATGTGTTCTTTGTATTATTAGAATGACACAGGTCACTGACCATTTATGTAATTGGCAAAAACTGTGTTCCTAGAAAAATGCCTCTTGTTATTGCCTGGGCCTGATGCATTCAGGTGTTTTTTTCCAGAGCTGAATTCTGTTTGACTCTGCATACGGATGAGAGAAAGAAAGCTGATGTGTGACAAGACATGAGCCTCATCTGAATCCATGTTAAGGCGTATGTTGTGTATCTGAGTCACCAGACCAACCAGGAAACCAAAACACAATTAATAAATGTAATTAACAGGTGCCTTCTATTCATTCCCATGACAGCAGAGACGTAATAGGTAATACTTAAAACAAATTAAAGCAATCCCCTGGACTTTACTTACCAATAAGGATGTAATGTTTCAACTGTTTTATGTGAGTAATTAGAATATCTCATAACAGTCAGTAGGATTCATCCTCTGGAGACCATGAATGTCTGCACAAAATTACATACTGAGGGTGAATACAGTAATATTCAGACAGACAGTATGGGAAAAATGTTTAAAAAGCGTGTAAACAGGTTTTAGTAGAAACCCAAAATACAAGTATGAACCTGAAAATGAGCATAATATGGGACCTATAATAACAATAATAGCTTAAACTACTTAGATAATAGGAAAATAGTTATGTGAAATAGTTTTCAGTCGAGCTGGTGATCAGGGAATAATCTTTTCACTTCTCCATATTATTTGTGTTACACAATAATGTGCTTCTGGAGGCTTGTCCTGCCGGGAGAATTTGTGGTTGCATTGTGGAAGTGATACCAAAAGCTCACGCCGCTGTGATATATTTGCACATCATTAGCATGCTTTACTCAAACCCAGGCACATGACAGAAACACACACACACACACACACACACACACACACACACACACACACACACACACACACACACACACACAGCCTCCTCATCCTGTACAAGAATGACACAGAGAATGAATGGATCTTGCATAAATCCAGAGCTTGTCATTTCTGTCCTGCCATGACATAAAGAAGCTGGCTCACTCTGACCTCTGCATCGGGTGAGGTCACAACATGTCACACAGATGCCTGGAATCTCAGCTATGTTCCCTGACACACTCACTGCAGACCTTACATCACACATATTCAATTCGTTCCCACCAGCCCATTCATGCAAAAGAAAGAAACGGGAATGGGGGCCTTTCCAGTCAGGGGTCTCTTACCCCACCTCTCTCTCTCTCTTTTTCTCTCTCTCTGTATTGTTTCTCCTCTTATCCACTTTTCTCCTTTTTCTCTCAGGCTTTATCTTACTTCTGTCTCCTCCACCCTTCTCCACTTAGAATTTCTCTCTCAAAACCCATTTTTCTTCTCTTTCTCTGTTATTCTTGACCCATGGTCTTTTGGGGGCCTCTATAAAATGTTTGTGAGAAGGGCTGTTTGTCTGTGGCACACACACACACACACACACACACACACACACACACACACACACACAGACACCTACGTTGCACCCTTATAGATCAGCTGTAGGATCCCACTATGCTGCATGACCACGTGGCTTCAATGCACAGAAGGACCCTCTGTTGCAGTGCCATTGAGCAGGGGCCCATGATGTCACAGGGAAATCACCTTCATCTCTCAAACAAACACACAATGCACAGTGCACAGCCCCTCCTCCACTCTTTTCTTCTCATCGCCGTGGTGAATGGAATTGCATGGCTGTGCAGTTCAATCACTGTCAAGTGCAAATAAAAGGGGTCTCTTGTGCAAAATTTCATGATTCACAATTGATTAAATAGGGGTGTCATTTCATGGCTGAACAGGGAGGTGTGCAGAGACGAGACGTGGGGGGGGCTTTTTCATGCCCTTGTGAGATATGGCTCAGAAATCGCTTGATGGGCCCCATTCAAAGCTGGAGATGTAAAGTTCTGGGGTTTATTCACAGAGGAAAATAAGAGGCTGGTATCGGGAGGGGAAAGGGTTAAAGGGACACAGTAGGAGAATTGCCAGTATCTTCTCATGGCTTGTTAACAGGCTTTCATGCCCTTGGGAGATATAGACCTAATATACTGTATGTAAGCCGTATGATTTAGATTCCTGTTGTCACTCCCAGGGTTCACCCAGCGGGGAGGCAGAGGAGGGCAGAGGCAGGAAGTGGTTTTGAGAATAAAAGACCAGGAAAGAGGATGGTTTTGCAGGAGTGAGTGGGCATATAACATTCCACTGTATACTCCACAAAAGGACATGGACTACAGTAGTAATGAGGTTAGAGAGAAGTATTTCATCACTGTATTGTGGGAAGTGTATATAGTTGCAAATCTTAGACTGTAACCAGTGAGGTTTCTGGATTGAAATCCTTTTATTTTAAAGTCAGAACTGTGTCTGACCCTGATCAGATATGTTCAGGTGACCTGCACTCACAACCAGACACAATGGGCCTCATTCACCAAACGTTCTTAGGAACAAATGTGTGTGTTTAATGTTCTTAAACCCCACTTACGCAGTTTTCACGAAGATTCTGGCATTCACCAATGTTTTCTTATTTGGGATTTGTTCTTAGGTAAGAACAGAATCTACGCACACTCAAGGGCACTCTTACACACAATTTAGAGCTGACATGTTTGCGCAAAACAAGTAGCTATACTGTAAAACTGTTAAAATTTAACATTTCTCTCCATTTTGTAACTAATTATTTTCATTATTTTACACATAATTATACGTTTGTTTGTTTTAATAAATACACACTACTGCTCATTTGTAAAGCACTTTGAATTGCCATTGTGTATGAATTGTGCTAGGCCTATATAAATAAACTTGCCTTGCTTTGCCTTCAATTCACATCAATTATGTTAACGGGGAACCCTGCCATGCAATAATAAGTGATTGATCACGCTATTTATACGCCGAGTATCTTCTATGTTTTGAAATAAAAAAAAAATTGCCTCAGATTTCAGATCAAACCATTTCTTTGCTACTTCAACGGTTCTGCGCCCTTCTCCAGATACAGCGTTCACTGCATGAGTAACTGCATTCCATGCATCGGTTTTATTTGCTGCTTAGTATGCACTGCTGACGCTACTAATGATGTCTTGTTTTTCGTTAACTTCTTGCAGAAGTACCTCCATTTCAGAATTAGTTTTTCTTTCTTTTGGAGTTGAGGCCTCCACAGTCTTTGCCACATCTTTTGGACATTTCTCTAAGTGTGCACAAGACACGGCCCTGCCATCTCATGCCCTTTTATGGGATTTAATGGGGCGTTTACCTATGCTAAATAGGAGCAACGGGCACGAGCTTTCAATTTATGAAGACATTGGGATTCATCATTGTACAAACACACCTGCGAACAATTCTGCTGTTTAAGAACACGTCATGAATCAGACATAGACTTTTCTTAGGGACTTTCTTAAGAACAAATTTAAGAGAAAACTTAGGAAGATATTGATGAATGAGGCCCAATGTCCACCCACTCTATCCCACTAATGTTGCTAAAGACAACCTAACAAACAACTACATTTAGGAGACTATTTATAACTGCCTACTTACCTAAATCTATCATAAATGTTGTGATGTGAACCCTGCCAATTATGGACTTCCTACAGGTCAAACTAAACATTTGAACTGTTAACAACATTTTTTAACAGTATTTCGAGAGAAGTGTGTTTAATTTTCAATGTAATATCATTACATGGCATCTAAGGAACGAATCTGTCCTGTTTTCTTTAATGATAGAACGAAGATTTCAGTTTACATTTCTCTGTAAAACAATAAAGAATATTCTAGAGGAGGAGTTGGAGTATAATTTGCAAATGTTAGCATGAATAGCTGCTAGTTTATTTAAGACAATACACTGTGTAACATTTTAGAAATTGTCCACTGGTTGGTTAGACAATTTCCACTGTTGCAGGTTAGAGAAACTTCTTTGTAACTAGATAAAAAAGAAAACACTACACCAGCTGTTAGTTTTGTAGTTATCGTCACATTATCATTGATAGCGCTTGCTTAGCACACATAGGATTATGTCAGCTTTGGCTAGCTGGGTAATGCTAGCTGTTGATAGTTCAGGAAGCATTGGCTCCGTTCTATTCAGGCGACCCAGTAAAGTGTGACAGAGAGCCAGCACTTTATTATTTACACCTGTGTTTTTATGACGTTATAAAAATGTCTCCTGTGAAAAAGCCACATTAGACAGCACTACAGCAGGCTGGACATATCCACTTTATTGTTTACTATTAGCCCAACATTAAATATAAATTCATAATCCAGGGTTATGTTAATTTGAATTTCCATTTAGCTCCAGGTTAACATGTTATAGTGTAAAAAGTACTTTGTTATTAGCCTGTGAATATGATGTTTTATAAATAGGAAATTAGACTTTTGTATCTAGTTGTTATCTTGGGGCGGCTGTGGCTCATGAGGTAGAGCGGGTTGTCCATTAAGCACGGCTCTGGGGGGGAAAACAACTATCGTAAGAGATCCCAAAAGTATTGCAATTGCATGCAAACATATTGTGAGGGAAGTATTTTTTAGAGAATCCCCCACAGTTGATACATTTCTTCATATTGTGTGGAGTTTTTCATGCAGAGCTCTGCTGTGTTTAAAAAGGTTATTTGTTTGAGGAAGAGGAACTCCATATATCTCCTTAGTGTCTGTGGTTATGAGTGCAGAGGTCTGGGTTTTTTTGTGTCCTTGCCCAGTTGAAATCCATGCACGCAAATATAGTCAGCGAAGCCATATAATTACAATACAAGAATATCCGAAAGAAGTGGAAATTCAACAGCAGCTCGTGAAGCGACCTCTGCCCTCTGGAATGCCCACGAGTCTCAACTCCGGGATCACTGTCTCTGGAAGACTTAGATCTTTGTTGAGTGGTTTCAACCGTAAGAAGCCGTTTGCAATAATTTGTCTGTTTAAAAAGATTCTTAGAGGAGAGGCATTTTGTTCATATTTTTGCTTGCCTTTTCAGATTATGAATCCTTTTTAAAGATGTATTTACCGTAAATGTAAAGCCGTTAAGTAGTTTTCAGAGGTTCTTAATAGGGATGTCACGAGAACTGATACTTGCGGTACCTTCCGGTTCTAAAATGACAAAACACAGACGATGCCCATTTTTTTGAAGCACCGTAGGCACCATTAGCAACGATGCCAGTGTTAGCAGCATCGGTGCTGCGCCTCTTCCGGAACTGATGGGGGCAGTATACACTTCAGAGTGTTGCAGTCGATATATTCAGAAGATGAGGTCACGAACAAGTGGCACTTCCGGTACATATCTTTATCGGTACATAACGAGAGTCAACCAAGGGGGTAAGCTTCTCCTCGGACCGCGAACCTCCTATGCCGCCATTTTCATGCTACCAAGCCATCACCTCCCGTTAGCATTCCATTGACTGCCATTAATTTTGGCGCCACTTTGACAGCGAATAACTTTACATCTGAAGCGTTTAAAGACTCTATTTGTCCATTGTTTATTTCTAAAGAAACACGACAATGTATAAAAGGCTCCATTACCTTGTACATCACGTTATGGCTCCGTAGCAGACGTTTTTGTAAAAATAGGCTAACGATTGTGTCATAACCACGTGACTTACTGTCGCATAGTAGAGGAATTACCGTATAGTACAGGAGAAGCGCGCAGGCAGTTTCGTCTCACATTAGCTGTTTAAGTGTAATTACTAATGTTAACTAGCATTTTAGTTAGCAATAATTAGCCTGTGCCCATGTTATCTCCTTACATATACCTACACTCTCCGTCTCTGCAAGATTCGGAATGATTGAGATTTCTCTTGGCACAGCTACCAGAAGACTTACAACTTTCAGACAGGTTGCTCACGGCACATTTATGTCGTTCTCTCTTAGTTGGAGGCTGCGCAGTAACGCTCAACCATCACCAGAAAAGTGCTTCTAATGGCCTTCACTGGTCTTCGTCCAGAGCAACGGGATCTGTTGGTCCATTCTTATATACTGTCTATGGAGTCAACTCTACCCGACCTTAACAACGGCATGTTCACTGCAAAGTCACGGTCCTCTTTTTCCGATTTACAGCCTCCCTCTCTTGGCTTAAAATAACTCACCCTTGTCGGCTACGGCCACTGAACAGGCTACAAACAGCCGTGGCCCGCTTGCCTGGTTCTCCGGTAACGTTAGCCGTTAGCCGTTAGCAGGGTTAGCATGGCGGCGTTAGCCACGGTTAGCCAGGACCTGTCGGGATCACTTTACTGGCTGTTTCTCAATTGTTTTTGCGAGTAACCAACTCGGGTACTCTAGCTATATAATTCAATGTGAGTACACAAATGTTGAAATGACATAAAATGCCCATCCCTTGTAGCCGTGATAAATTAGCCTGAAGCTAATGCTTAGCTACCTGTTCAGGAGGAAATTAGCCAACTCGGCATCCTTTTGGGCTCTAGCTATCTCCATCTTTCAAATACATCTCCAATATTTACCCAGGGTTTGTAATGTCTCTGGTCACGCAACTGTTAGAAACACTGTTGTTGTTTTTGCACAGTACCTTTTGAAAAGACGTCTGGAATATGTCTGGGGACACTAGTTGTTGCACTATGACCATTAATTGCACTTTATTATGTTGTTCTATGCTCTATTGCACATGTTTTGTATGTCTTGTTATGACATTTTGATATTTTTCAAATATTTTAATAAAGAAGTTCATGTTTCAAGTTAAAGTACATGGAATCTTAGAAAATCCTTTTTTTTACCATGGTATCGAAATCGGCATTGAGAATCGTGTTATTTTACTGGTATTGGCACTGACTACTGAATTTTTGGTATCGTGACACCCCTAGTTCTCGATGTCTGTTTTCTCTAGGTGTTTGTAGCACTTTTACACACACGCACACAGAAAGACACACATCCTTTTCACCACTTTTGCTCTTGGGCTTGTCACAGGGCAAATGGCTTCTGTGCATACCAAACCCAAACGGTTCATTCGGAGCTGCCGCTAATCATGTGCACACACACTTACATTTCATGTGACCAGCATTCCTCCAGTTTTAGCTGTTGGGGAAGAAGGGGATTGAAGGGATTGACAAAAGGAAGGGGGAAAAAAAGAGAGCAGTAGCAGCAACTCTACCCTAGAAAGTGAACCCAAGCACAACATCTCTTACAGAATCAAAAAATACATCTCCGTAACTCATTTCTGTATTTCTTCACCCTGTTTCCAACTTGATTGTTTTTGTCAGGTAAAGTTTAGACCTTTTGAAACCCTTTACTGTATGCCATTTGTTATTGAACTGAATTGAAGCTCAGTCTTCTTTGCCTTCTTATTTTGTAAATCTTTCTGCATAGTGTTTGATACCTAAATTGTACATCTAAAAAAGCAGAAAAGAGCAGCTGCTCTCGCCCCCAGACACCACAGCTGATAAGCTATGGTAAGTAAGACTTTTAAGAAGTCACTAAGCATTTAGGTCGTCCCCACTCTACCCTGGCTCATATCTCCGTGAGGTGTCCTAAGGTGCTAGAGCAGCTGTGAACTAGGTCTGTCAGCGTATCCGTCTCCCGTGTCGTGCCAGACGCCACATCTTGCTTAGAGTATCAGGGATTCAGTCCAGGTAATTAATCTGAGCTTGTTAGCCACATGGCAGGCAGGTCGTAGAAGAAGCTGGCCTGCACGCTGCTGAGGTGACTCAACACCCACCTTCTTAATAATAATAAACTTACGTATGTTTATGTTGCATGGCTGTCCGTACACCAGCTTGTGTTGACGGAGTGCGCACTGCTGGCACACGCAGTAGCTTATCTCAGCTCGGCCCCGTAGGAATGATGTCGTTTAAAGGGAGCGGGCTGGGAGGGTGGGGTGAAACTGATATGTGCTGCTACCTTGCTCTCCCTCAAATCTACCATGAGACTGCAACAGCAAATGATGGCATTAGGGAGGAGGGGAGGGGGCGGAGCAGATGAACTGCTTTCCTTGCTAGAGCAAGGGAAGATTCGTGGGCCAAGGGAGGAGAAGAAGGGTAAAGCTGGACAGGTGCTAAGAGAGAGATATGTGGTTTTTTTTCTCTCTCTCTCTTTCTCTCTCTCTCTCTCTCTCTCTGCACAGGAGGCTGGGGGGAATGAAGAGAAAGGGAGAGAGGGAAAGAGAGAAAAAAAAGACAGGTGAAATATTTCCCCCTGTGGCAGAGGAAATGGGGGGAAAGTGGAAAGGGCCAGCTCTGTATTGAGAAAAAGACTAAACCATTCCCGGAGGGTCTGCTGAAAGTCTCAGCCCCACAGACCTCTCTCTAAATGTACCTACCAGTGATGGATGATATTAACGTTTACCCCCTCCTCACTCCTCAGCAGAGCTCAGGGACGAAGGTGTGTGTGTGTGTGACTGCTATCCTGGCATGGCCTCCTCGACACTCCCAGGGAGTAGAAAACGTATCCCCTGTAACAATCGATAGCTACCCCCAGTTCCCAGCTCCATCTGCAGTCCACCGCAGCTCCTATCTTCAATGTTCGGCACTACTATTAATTCTGTGCCTCACCGCTTCCTGCTTAGAGCCCGGTCCCTGAGATTAAAGAGCAACACAGCTACTGGAGTCCTTTTCTCACAGGAGGAGGGGGAGAGGGAGCACAGTGTGAAGATTGTTTATCCAGAGGAATCTCCTTAGTGCCAGTTTACAAATACGACTCATTTCCACTTCAGGGCCACATGGGGGCTAACCTCAACTCTTATCTCAATTAATTTGGAACAAATCAACATTTGTGTGATGCTCTTTGCTTTTTTTTCCCCCAACAGAATATATCCAGCTGGGATGCATTCAAAGAAGTAGTTTAAAACACAGCAATCTATTGCTAAAATTCAGTCAATCAGTTGCTCAAATTCTAGATTCATTTTAGTTTTCAAGTAGTTGTTGATGACTCATTTATCAAGCAAAAATACCAAACATTTGCTGGTTCCAGCTTATCAAATGTGACGATTTGCTGCTTTTGTCTGTCTTACGTGATTGTGAATTAAATATCTTTGGGTTTTGGAGGGTTGGTATGACAACAGATCACCTGATTGTGAATAATTGGGCTGTTTGTTGCAAAAACAACAAGATTAGTTACTGCAAGTGAACATATGACGAGCAATTAATCAGTGCCACCCGCTGAGCTGAATCAGATGTATCTTGTCACGTTATCAGTTTAGTTTAAGGATTAAAACATCTTACCTAATAAATACATGGCCTTTGGTGTGTGATGTAGAGCCACTGCTTGCTTGTTTTCCCTGTAGCTTGAAGGAATAGTTAGACATTTTAGGAAATGCCTCTTGCCAAGAGTTGGATGACAAGATACATACTATGTGATTGATTCGCGATTGGTCAGGCGGGTGTATGGGTGGGGCTTAGATACCGCGGCTCTACTTCCCAAGCACTACTGCGCAGAGTCAAAAATAACAAGATAGCAGCACCCGTATCAGGGATATTTCGGCTTCACTTTTGTACAGTGGGAGAAAGTGTAAACACGCCGTCCAACTTTATATACTAGTATATATATATATATATATATACTTTATTTATAGTCTATGGTTTAAACAAACAGATTTTGTTACCTTTGGACAGCACCAAGCTAGCTGTTTTCCTGTTTCCAGTCTGTTAAGCTAAGCTAACAATCGCCTTGTTCCACATTCATATTTACTGCACGGATATAAGATTGATATCTATCTTCTTGTATAACTCCCAGCAAGAAAGTGAAGAATTGTATTGACCATAATGTCAGACTATTCCTTATAATATTCCTAATATTACATTTTCTAAAAAAAAAAATAGGTGAGGTGGGACGCCTCCACTTAAAAAATACAGCAGTAAATGCAGTTGTGTGAAATTGTGATGGACGTTTTCTGATCTTATTAAGACTAAATGATTACTAAAAAACAATAGATTAATTGATCCTAAAATAATAATTTGATGCAGCCCTGTATCATCCCTTTCTTTGCTATATACAGTACCGACAGACGCTGTGGAGATGTGGGTAAACTTGGGCTTAGCATACCTTTGTAAAGATTTTGTATATTTTGCTGATTTTTATGATTTAAGTGATAAGAGAATATAGACAATGCTTCATCGGCTAACATTTAGTATCTATGTGCTATAAGCAAAGTAGATTTGTTTCATCAAGATGGGTTGAGGAACATTCAGCCGCTGTTGTTTTAAACATTTGCTCGCTTGGGAATTTTTCCAATTTAACTGTGTCCCTCATCTTTTCATGTCTCTCGCAGTGGGACTCAAAGCAAGAGTAGGCTATCCGTTTCTCTAGGGCAAACACATGCTGCCTCTACTTTACTTGCTCTCTCCCTCCCTTAAACACACACACACACACACACACACACACACACACACACACACACACACACATGAACACTTTGGGGAAAAAAGCCACATCAAGCATTCACTGTACACACATAAAGCAGACTGAAAGCACACAGACTCATTTTACCTCTGCAAACATCCAGTGACTTGCACTGCATGGATTAGCCCCCTTACACATTCCCTTTGAAACTCGGCAAGTAGGGATTTCTTTTTAGGTGATCACTGGCCTAAGCAGCTGTTACACGCAGGATTAGCAGGTTCTGCTAATCAGACAACATGGTCTGTTTAAACTAGGCAGGGTGAAGAAAGGAAAGGAAGGGAGAGGTTTTGACAGGCAGGAGGCAAGTTGAGAATAAAGGCGAGAGAAAGCGAGGGGAGGGGAGGGAGAAAAGGAGGTGCAAGAGACATGAAATAGGCAGCAGATGATGACGGAAGGGGAGCGAGATGTGGAGCAGAAGGGATGAAAGGTGAGCAGAGCAGAATTGGGATGTGTGAAGAGAAGTGTGAAGGGAAGGAGAGGGGGGAAGCAAAGAATCAAGAATAGTCAGAGAGGAGAGGAGAGCCATAAGCATAAAGGTATCAGACCTCTGCCAAGGAAGCAGCTTAAAAGGAGCTGACAATGACAATATTGTTTTGTGTCCTCTGTTTTTCATCCTGTTTTCTGGTCCTTGTTTCACTTCTAAAATATCATCCCCCGCCTGTCTCTTTGAGTGTGAAAGTGTGTCATCCAGTCACCTATGTAATTGTGCTGGTACAAGGTGTTGGCAGAGAGGGAAGGTTGATGGGCTGATAACAGACCTGGCTTTAGGGATGGAGAAACATTTCTATGCTGAGCGTCTGGCTCACAATAGCATCTCACTTGCTTCCCATGTGTCTGTCACCTCTCCTGCTTCCATTCTGTCTCACATACCTCACATTGCACTTAGCTCTCCCTCACCCTTTTTCCTTCCTCTTTTCTGTGTCTTGTAAATGGAGAAACACATCAGGGATCCCTGTTGTTATGAGCTCTATCTTTTCTCGGCTGCTGTTTGTAGTTCCGTTCCCCCTCACTTTTCCCCCTCCTCCTCTTCCTTTTGTGTGTCAAGCAAGGTGTGCAACAGTGGTGTGGCAGCCAGGCAGCTTTCCTACTTTTCCGTTTGATGCATCGTGGCACATTTCACTGGAACAAGCCAGCGCTTACTGGGAGCAGAACTCGTGCCTCGTGTCAGCGCTCCACCGCCTTGCATTCCCCACTTTCACTCATTACCCTTTTCCCTCTTTCTGCTCTCCCCTGTGCCCCTTCCTTCGCTTTAAGCCTATTCTGCTGGAAAGATAGGGAAATTGTACATTCAGACATTTACACACACACACACACACACACACACACACACACACACACACACACACACACACACACACACACACACACACACACACACACACTATCTCACATATGCAGATGCACGGCGCTGACAAGTGAAGCCTTTCCAGTCACATGCCACACTACTACAATTTCTTCACATTCTCATGTGGCTCCACTGAAAAAGGAATTGTACACATGCATGCACATGCGCCCATAAACACAAAACACCCACACAAACTCACAGTTATATTCTGGCCCTTTATCCCTTCTTGGTAATCTGTTTACGGAGTACTGGGCCCATTTGAGGGAGAATTTAATTGAAACCAGGGCTAATCTGATGATTGCACGGAGCGGCAGAGCCCTCGGCCCTGCATCACCTCCAGTTAGGTCGCACCTTGTAGTCCTCGCACTCAATACCTTGCTACTTCATTTCATGCCTCGCGGTTCAATGCAGCGCTGCCCACTCATACATGCCACGTTGATTGTTAATCCGACATTTGATATGCACGGCGCTCACTCAATTCTGATCTTGTTTTTCTTGTGTGTGTTTTCCCTCCTCCTCTTTTTCTCACTCCCCACCACTTACCCAACGCTTCCCTTGTCTTCCTCCTTCTGTTCCCTCTTTTTTTTCATACAGGATGGATATTACTCGCACCGGCCAAAGGAGAAAAATAGAGTGGACAGCAACAACGAGAACTCTGTGCCCAAAGACTTTGAGAACATAGACAATAGTAACTTTGGTGCACGCTCACAGCCACACCGGCAGTCTGTAGGGGCCACCACCAGCAAGCAGCAGCAGCGGGAGAATCTGCAGGAGAAGGCCCACGCCCAGCAGCAGGCCTGGCGGGACAACTCCCCGAGTCTGGGCCGCAGCTCAAACGAAGTGCTGCCTGTAGGCCACCAGCCACTGGCAGTCGGCAACAATGCCTCCTACCCAGGCGATCAGGGCGTCGCGGGAGTGTCGCACCAACACTACCGTGCCTCACAGGCCCAGCAGGCCCAGTCACAGCACAGACATCAGCACCCGCACAAGAAGCAGGCAACTGCAGCGCCACTGGAGGTGACCTATGACCAGCCACCCAAGTGTGAGATCAGTGGGAAGGAAGCTATTTCAGCTCTTTCCAGAGCCAAGAGCAAGGAGTGCCGGCAACAGATCGCTGAGGTGTACTGCAGACACAAGGAAGGGCAGTTAATGCCTGAGAAGGTCACTCGCTACTGCCCCCTCGAGGGTAAGTCCATCATTGTGATTCATTTGATCGATGCACGGAAATTTGTGACCATCAGTCACCTTGTCCCTACTGAGTTTGCTTTACTTGTGTTTTCCGCCTTATGCGTCGATATCAGACAAAGAGGGCCATGACATAATGTTGGTATTTCACGAGTTAGGGAACAGTCTGTGAGAGCTGTGTGGAGGCAATCCTAGCCCAATTTCCTTTAGTATTTTGAGTACAGCCCCTTTAAGAGCTCCTTACTGCAGCACTCCTTAGACAATTATTCATCTCAAATCACTTCACAAATAGATTCAGTATCAGGAGATCAATAATCTAATAGAGTTTTTAGCTTGAGTTGATCATTCTAGCAGACTTACTAAAGTACAAGATACACAGAAAACACAACTGGAAATAATGCTGAGAGGTTGTCAATGTCGTTTTCACATATAGTTTGTCTGTTATTCAAGCCTTTTTTCATAGCAAAAAAAGTATAAAGAGTATAAGTATAAAGAGTGTCATCTGACCAGTCAGGCTTTAGTACATGGTATAATATTTCCTCTTCTCGTAATTACAATTCTCGTCAAAGGCAAGAAATGTCTTTGTTGCCGACATATAGGCCTAGGTAATTGGTGAAGTAAATTGTTGGAGAAAATGGGGATGCTGCTTGTATTCTCTCCAAATTGGTTTCCAATTTTCATTTGTCTTGTCAATCTGGCCACAGAACACACGTTTTCTTTTCTTTTTGTCAAACAGACGCACACAAACACACATTGGGCTTTTCATTTTTTTTTTCTTTTTACGGACATCTGCAGTCTGGTTGTGGATTCTATAATAATCTGTTGTGGCTGCCGCCATCAGTGGGCAGCACGCATCAGCAACTATGTTGAAGTGAACAGCACATACACACACATGCATTTACACTCATGGGAGTGCACTGAATGCAGTGTGGACAGCATGGGAGGAGGAGAAAGCTTTTATACATCCTGCCTGTTCTAGTCAGATACCTTCCCGGCCCTCGCTCGTGTTATTAGAACTCGAGGAGGCACTGTGACTTAGCAACTTTTGTACATTCTCCTTCCCAAGAGCATGAGTATCGTTTGTCTAGGCCTAAGCTCCTGTCATCTCACACAGCAACTCACTATCCCACTCAAACTGACAGTTTGATCAAAGGAGACAAAGAAATTGAAAAGGGCTTTCCCCTGATGGCTGGGCTGTAACAACACGACAGCTAAATTAAATCACTTTTTTCTTGCTCTCCGTCTGCCTGCCTGCTGCCTGCCAATGTGTTATCTCTCTTTCTCTTCCCTCCTCTGTTCCCCCATCCCAATTCACGTCCTAACCTTGTTAGCAGAAAATTGTCCAATTTGATTTGATCGGTATGCTGTCCTTGAGGCCTTGGCTAGATTAGCAATTGTGATAGCTCTGGTAATATTAGCATCATTGAATACAGGAGGACCATGTTCAATCTCTTTGCCATTCATATGCTAACTTGGCTAATAATGATATAATTGGGCCGCATTGCTCTAGCAGGGGTAGCTTGCAGTGACTTTGTCCCTATGTAGCTTCAACCTAATGGCCTTGTACTGAAAAGGATTTGTATATTCCTATCATCATATCGTCATATGTAAGCTGCTATGATCAATAACAATGCATCAAATAATTATGTGTAATGTGAACGCAGTTGCTCGTAGTTACAAACCCAAAGAGAAATAGCAACCAACTCTGAAAATCCCCTCAGCTCTATGAGCTCTAAAGCTTTTTTTATAGTGCAGCATTTAGCAGATAAAGAGCCAAAAACTGCGCTCAACAGGTTATTGTCGACTAGCATCTTGTTAGCTGATGTTGTTAGCTGGTGATATGATTGTTGCTTGCTAAGGTAGCTGAGGATGATTGTTTGGTTGTTACTTGGTGGGTTGATCAGCATGATAGCAACATGCTAGTTTGCATAACATGTTGTTAGCTGGTTAGCCTGCTGGATGTGTAAATAGGCTGCTAACAAGTACACCATATCAACCTAATATATGATAATATGTCAGTGTTGTGTTCAGTGTTGTATTTGCTCTGCCCCCAAGTGGCCAAATATCTGCCGATATGATTTATATGTCTTCTGCCTCTGTGGATGGCTTGAGGGAGCAGACGCTATCCCCGAGACATTTTCAAATGCAATTTGGTACAAGCCCTTTGGGATAAAGCTCAGCTCTTGTTCTAACCTCTCATATGAGTGTGTTAAGATGGAGGGTGGGTAAGAGCCCTAAGTTACACAATATGATGGAGGAAGAGAGTAGGGTGATAGCAGATGAGGTAAAAGCAGTTTAAAAGATTGATGGCAATGGGAAGGATGATGAAGAGTGATGAGTTCAAGAGGAGCTGCTTCTTTTTTTTTTCTTTTGGAAAAAGGCCTGCGGTGTCTTCAGGTGCAAAGTCTGTTAAAAAATACTACAGATGAAGCTCTTCTGCAGATAAACTCATGCTCAACAAAACTGACAGTAAAATTTAGGTTCTCTCTCACACACACACACACACACACACACACACACACACACACACACACACACACACACACACACACACACAGCAGTGCTCATTAGTTCAGCTAGCTAGCATAGCACACAATCTCAAAGTGCTTTGTGAAGCGACTGGCCAATTATCCGTGCAAAGCAAACCAGTGAACCTTCTTAGCTGGCCACCAATTACCATTCAATCTGATACGGCCCACAGCAGATTTCCCCCCTGAGCTGTCACACACGCATCCACACACATGGAGAGAGAGCGAGAGAGAGAGAGAGCGAGAGAGAGAGAGAGAGAGAGAGAGAGAGAGAGAGAGAAATAAGTATGAGTGACTGACAGGAGTCACAGCACATTTGGGCTAATGTGGGCCAATCGGAGCCAAGGGAGCGTGTCATTAACCACAACCTTGTGGTCAGCCTTTAAACAAAGCCATGTTGGACACCTGCCCTTAAATTTGAATGAAAGAGATTAGTTGAACGGGAGGAGCCTGGCTTCTTAGCCCGTCCCTGTCGACTCATCAAGAGAAGACATGTTGGACGCTTGCCTTTAAATGTCGAGTAATTACAGGACCCTTAGGGCCAGACTAGGAGAGGAGCCGGGCGGGTAATTTTTTTGGAAACGTCACCTCAGGGAAATAAACAGCTCCCACCTCAGTATTCCCCCATCTTCCTCTAGTTCTTCAGCACAGACAAGCTCTTGGGAACTGGAGTCCCAAATTATAGTCATTAATCTCCTTAAGGCATGTTCTGTGAACAAACATGGCTCATAAGATGCATGTGCACATGTGCTGTAATAACTGAGGATTATAAAACAAACGGTTTTATGTTGCGGGATTTGATGGTGCAGAACTGCTTTGAGAAAGTTTTTTTTTTTAGGTCTGAAGTGCAAGTGTCTGTTTTTAAGTGGTTAAGGGTGGTACAAAACCACACAATGAAGCAATGTGAGTTTACCAATGGCTCACCAGAGATTGTTGGAATTGTTTAATTTGATAGTGGCTTGGCAGGGCGCAACCGGGGCGGTGTTTGCATGCATGCTTATTGTTGTCATTTGTGTGAAATTCAAGGCATCTTCTGGGAGTTTTGCCTGAGAGGAATGATGGCACATTGTCAAACCATGCTCTACCCTGAAAGCCCCAGAGGATTTTGCTTATAGGATTCCTGTCTGAATGAGGATAGTAGTTACAGTGTGTGTAGTGTCTGGTTGAAATTGTCATAGTTCCTATTCAATCACATAAGAAAATGGATGAGGGAGTCATGGTTTTGTGGTTATGCTTTTCTGTTCCACAGCAGGGCTGAGGTAGCTGTTTGCCTTTTTGTTCTTATTTATTCATTTATGTATTGATATCTTAGTTGTAGCATGGCTTTCTTCCCTTCTGCATAATACTGACCAATGTGGCCACCTGAGAACATCTGATTTATTTAGATGACACAGTGAAGAGCAAAGGGAAGTATTATATTATTATACAACCACCTCTGTCCTTCACAGCACTTTTCAAGGAATAGTGGCTGTATTATAGTGTTGTATATCTTAAACAGAGCTATGTTAATTGGTAGTTTATAAAACAGGTACTCCCTCAGTTCAGACTGTGGTAGTCTCGCATTGCCAGACCTTCCTCCAAATTGCTGCGGAGGAGGGTCTGGTTAGTCCACACATGATTCCGGGATGGGAGATAAACGTGCTCTGGGTTATTGGCATTTCTTTAAGCCAATCACAATCGTCATGGGCGGCGCTAAGCTCCACAAGAAGGCAGAATTTCGGGCGGCACCGGAGCAATCCCGGAAGTAGAACATTGTGGATATAGACTAAGACCGTGGCAAACTTAGAGACAATGTAAAATACCTACTAAATGTTCACTTGGGACATAACAGTTAATTATTATGAATATGCTAATCATACAGTACCACTCCAACTGCTACTTAACATGTTGCCTAGCAGCCTTGTTGTTTAGCTATTTCCGTTTATTGTTTAATGAATGAAAGAATAACATTTAACAGTCATCAATAACTATATCCATTAAGCATTTGCTTTCCTTGTCCTTAGAAGATATTTATAGGTGCTCCCCATTATATAGTGACTAATAGCGCTGTCTGTGCAGCCTCTCATAGATTATCAAATAAATAACAACATTTGGCAATCAAACATGCAAACCCCTGGTTATATTACTGATGAAGAATCCACGCAATGTTGTGTAAATTAGATGTAGTTAACACAAGATATATATTCTCTGGTACCATTACATTAATATAGATATTGTTGTTTTTGGGCCTCACAGGTAAAGCCAATGCTAATGTCCAGTGGGATGAGGACTCTGCGGAGAGCTTTCCATCAAAACCAGTCAGAATAGTGTTTGTCCTGGTGGTCCATGGACGAGCCTCTCGCCAGTTTCAACGCCTCTTTAAAGCCATCTACCACACCTCGCACTACTACTACATACATGTTGATCAGGTAAGCCACGGAGAGCCAAAACAAACATGATGCACCTTTTAATGTGAAAGCAGTCAAGGCCTTTTAAATCCACCATTTTATCAAAGGAAGATTGGTTAGAATATTTCAATTTTCTTTGTTTTTCAATTACATTAACTTGTAAAATGTAATCTCTTGGCATCAGACACAATATTAATCAGCGTGTGTGATCATTTGCTTTGTTTCAGCGCTCTAACTACCTGCATAGGCAGGTGCACGCCATTGCTGCCCAGTATCCGAATGTGAGGGTGACACCCTGGCGCATGGCCACCATCTGGGGTGGTGCCAGTCTGCTGACCATGTATCTTCGCAGTATGGCTGACCTGCTTGCCATGAGGGACTGGAGCTGGGATTTCTTCATCAACCTCAGTGCTGCCGACTACCCCATCAGGTAACACAGATTGATCTCACAGAAAGGGGAGTTCAGTATAGGGTAGAAGGGGAGACCTGAGGGGAAGGCAGTCAGGTAATTTCCCTGTAAGAAAATGAAGTGAGGTATAGGGGCAAGCCTCTACAGTAGTATAGGTGGCAAAGGCAGTCACCAGCCGTGCACAACAATAGTAGACCGCTCTCAGCCGATATGGAAGAAATTCAATACACACTGGTCTGGGTTCCTGCGGTTAATTGTGAGCTTTGAATAAAGAGTCAATCCAAACCACACAGATCAATGAAGTAGAACCTCTGCTTTTGTCAAACACTATTCATTCATACCTTCTCTTCCAAGTCCCTGCTTTCTTGCTTGCACTCAATTGAATGGGTTACATGGTGAACTGATTACAATTTAATTGCCCAGAGTCAATACCTATTGACTTTCCAGGCCTGTTGTGTACTGTATGGTCCGAAAGTCATCTCTCCAGTCCAAAGCCACAATGTCTACGTGAACTGGACATGAAGTCATGGAAATAGCCTGTTGGAGGATATATTTTGTGACTTGTACTTTTTTTATGTGAGTTTATAGTCCTTCTGGAAGTTCAGGGTCTGCTGGGTTTTTGATGTAGCTCTGCAGCAGCCAATTAAAATCCTCCTATTAAGGAGAGAGTTATCTCTTTTGCGCAGCCAGATGTCCACCAGTTGAGTTTAGACAAGCTGTAATGGCCACTGGGTAAAATGAAGCTGGATCTGATGTCTCCACAGCTGGAGCTAAGATGCGGCAAATGGGGATTTTGTTCACAGACGGGCTCAGTCTTGTTGGATTTTTTTTTCACCATATCAATGAACGCTGCTGACATGCTGTCCCTGTCTGTTTGTCTGTGTCTGTGTTTCTGCTGCAGTGTGTGCATGCCTGTCTTGCAGTCTAGTGTGTCTCTGCACCTATCTGCGTGCATATTTATCCTGTCTGTACGCCTGTCTGTCAGTCTGTCAGTGCATGATTAAAGGTATTTGCGAGTGCATGCACCGAGACACTGTTTCCTTCCCGTCTTTTGGCTTTTCATTTGCACATGAGGGTGATGTTGTTGAGAAAAAGGCTGACAGTGGAGGTTTTAAGCCCCATCTCTTGGGAAACGAAACGATTGATGGAGCGAAAGAGGGAGCCGAGAGGCAGAAATGACAGGGAGTGACGAGGGAGCGAGAATAAGCAGTTAGGGTACGGGAAAAAGAGGGAACTGCATGTTTTGGATCCATGCAATATGTAAATATGTAAATGGGACCCTTGTATCTGTGCTTAGCAAGTGCATTTGTAACCACAGCTTGGATTTGACCAAGTCTGTGCACTGTATATTTACTGAGTTGAACATAAATGTGGTCCTTTTAAGTGGCAGACCTGGGTTCAAGCCCCTGCGAAAGGGAGCATTCGTGCTACTCGAGTGTCCTCAAGCAAGAAAGTGAAACCCATTCAGCTGTTTTGTCGCTGATAATCCTTTCTGATTTTTTTGGGAATGGGATCAGGATGAAAGAAGCATTCTTCCTCAGAAATAAACAGCTCAGCATTACATTATCATTATGGACTTACAATAGCACACTACAGCACAGAAAAAGATGTTGGAATAAGCAGATGCCTCGCTACTGCCAGACTGCAAATATGTTAAGCTGCCAGTGTGCTTCATCAGAGCCGCGCGTCGGATTGTCCAATAGCTTCGGAAACTCAATGCCCCCACACCTTTCCCATGTTGGACATTCACACCTACCTCACTCCGTGGTTCATATGTATTATGAATACATATTCACCAGTATTTCCTTAAAGTAGCTTTACATTAGAGTATTTTTGGTCACAGACTAGAGCTGGGCAATATATCAATATTATATCGATATCGTGATATGAGACTAGATATCGTCTTAGATTTTGGATATTGTAATATGGCATAAGTGTTGTCTTTTCCTTGTTTTAAAGGCTGCATTACAGTAAAGTGATGTACTTTTCTGAACTTAACAGACTGTTGTAACTGTTCTGTTATTTTCCTTTATCCACTTAGTCATTATATCAACATTACTGATGATTATTTATCAAAAATCTCATTGTGTAAATATTTTGTGAAAGCACCAATAGTCAACACTACAATGTTGTTGCAGTATCGATATCGAGGTATTTGCTCAAAAATATTGTGATATTTGATTTTCCCAATATCGCCCAGCTCTATCACAGATTTTCTAAATGACATTTTTTTCATTCCGCCCATACTGCATAGGCACTGGGGGGGGGGGGGGCTTCCCTGTCCTGCCCAGCCCTGCTCTGCCCTGACTACTGCTGTTGTTATCAGTGGGACTGGAGACAAGCATTATTTCCCCTCTAATTCCCTGATAATGTCTGTCCTGCCGCATGGATGGCTCTCAAAGGCAAACCCAGAGCCCCTCACACCAGCAGAGGGGCTGTGTGTCCAGGGGGAGATAAACTGTGTGTGTGTGTGTGTGTGTGTGTGTGTGTGTGTGTGTGTGTGTGTGTGTGTGTGTGTGTGTGTGTGTGTGTGTGTGTGTGTGTGTGCAGGGCGGCTAGAGGATGAGTTACACGCTTGCTTTGTCAGAGTGCAACCCTCTTTCCCAGCTTTTATCTACAGTCTCCTTGCTTTTACCTATCTTTCATAGACTTTACAGCAGCTTTTAAGAAGTCTGAGCTTTTTGAGACATTAACTGGCTGCAGGCGTCATATCTTCTAATCTCTTTCACTTTGTCATCTTTCCATCTCAGGGAAAAAGCTGTGTCTTAAGTGAAAGGTGTCATTTCCTGATGTTGTAAAAAAGCCTTTATAACCCATCAGAACTAAGCCAACTATCTTGAAAATGTAATTTTAAAAATGTCTGAAATTAAAAAAACCTTGTTGAAAAACTAGCAGGATTTTTTTTAATTAAGTTGCTGAACTTTTTTTCCCGGGACAAAAGGGATGTATGATCCATCTCTCATCTGTTTGAGTGTTGTTGGAGTGTGCGTTGTACCTATAATCCATTGGATTTCCCCTTTGGAATAGTATATTTAAAGTCTGTGTTATAAAAAGGCACATTTTATAAAAAAGACACATTATTAATTTAACAGTAAGACAGTAAGAGTAAGTTTAAATGGCTATGATATTGAAAATGTGTACATTTTGTAGGTAGTGTGTGTGTGTGTGTGTGTGTGTGTGTGTGCGTGTGTGTGTGTGTGTGTGTGTGTGTGTGTGTGTGTGTGTTACAGTAATGTGTGTGTGAATACCACTGTGAGACAGAGCAGCCACAGGGCTGACAGTAAGCAAACTAGACCCAGTGGACGGGGTGACCACTCAGGTGGCAAATCTGGAGCTTGACATGAATTCCCCTCGCTCTGTGTGTGTGTGCGTGGCTGCGTGCCTACAAGCATTTGTGTATCTCTGTGCATGTATATTGCATTGTCGGTGTGCATGCTAGCAGATACACAGCGTGTATGCGTGTGTGCGTGTGTGTGTGTGTGTGTGTGTGTGTGTGTGTGTGTGTGTGTGTGTGTGTGTGCGTGCGCGTGTGTGTGTGTGTGTGGGGGGGGAGAGTAGAGACAGAGAAGACTGCATGTGTCTGTCCAGCACATCATCAGTTAGGCTTTATGGCTCAGGACCTCCTAAGATAAGCCCCCCAGGCTGTGAAATTGCTCCTTGAAGAGAAAATGACGTTAATATGCGCTTGTACCTCCCCCCAATGATCCTCAAGCTTTTTACCAGGGCTTCGCTGCTCTTTTAGAAAGGCAAGCCAAGCCATCATGAAAAGCTCCACCACAGATGAAATGTTGGAGCCAATGACTGTGGCATAGCCCGCAGAGCAAAGCTTTTAGCCTGTCTGGCCTGTGTATGAGGGAGTAGACTGCTCTATAATGTAAGAGCAGCATGAAGTCATTCATCAAAATCATGAATCGCACAATCTTTTGTATAATCCTAAATAGTTTTAACGACGTGAAGGGACCGAGGGGCTAACACTAAGAGCAGCCGAGGTCTTTAATTGTGACTTAAATCATTAAATCTGAAGTATTTCTCTGTAAAATTAAACACACACCCCCAACACACACACACACACACACACACACACACACACACACACACACACACACACACTCAAAATGTGTTCTGCTTATCGTTACTTCACTTGGATGTTTAAGCTTCACTGTGGAGACTGATGTATGTGCTGAGTTTGTTCTCCAATCTGAGTTTAACACGCGTTATGTACCAGCGTCATATGTGACATCACTACTAGTTTAGAGCCAATCCCAGTCCAGTATGCAACTGTATGCAAAGTGTGATGTGCAAAATTGAAGGCTCCAGTGTACATATGCACTGAGAATAGACATTTTAGTGAAGCAGGAATGTTGTGTCTGGTAGTTAACTTTTGAAACATTAAATATTTGCATATTCATAGATTTTGGATTTTCCAATAAGGAAGATGGAGTTTGGTTACATGTGACTGACAGCGGCCCCCACAACTGTTAAATGATGGGCCATGATTAGCTAGTCGCCCCAAATCCCATTTGATTGGATGCAGCATATAACAAGATAATTGAACTAGTAAGACATTTTCACTGCATTTTTAAGTAACTTTTTTATAACCACCAGTAACAGATGGATTCATTTGCATAAGCTTCCTCCAGAATTCGCATTTTACCTATAACACGTACTGTACTGCAAAATCAGTGTTCCAGCTAGGCCTCACCATATGTTTCCCAGTCAAGAGTAAGTCATTTTTTTTCCATTTCAGGACCAACAACCAGCTGGTGGCCTTCCTGTCCAAATACAGAGACATGAACTTCATCAAGTCCCATGGCAGGGACAACGCCAGGTGAGATGCAGATTTTTCAGATTTCATTTTAATCTCCCCCACAACACCCCAACCTTTCTCTTACTCTCTGGCTAGCTCTCTCACTCTCTGTGTTTGTCTCTCATACTCACACACAGCAGCACCTAGCGCACACACAGCGCGCGCCATGGTTACTGAATCAAAATACAATTAGCTCCCATCTGTGACTTCATTAATTTACCTTCTTGGTGGGGTGAGCTTGTGAGGTCGCTGCCAGAACCCCCTTTTCTGTTGCCGCCACCCGGCCTCCCTCTACTTTCTGCATCATCACACCATGTTACAAACCAGTCATCGTCCGACACTCTGGGCAAAAATACCCCTGAAACACATGAAAAATAAAATCAGCCAGCTTGGATGCATGAGTCAGCGTGACTCAGCGTGACTCAGCAGTACCTTTTTCTATTTGCTGTCACAGTATTTTATTCAGTGCCGTTTGATGAGAGTGAAGCTATTTTGTTCCTGATTTAATTCAGTTTTAACAACAATTAGGATCTTGCTAAACCACCGCTACAGTAAATGCATATATGTGGATGGCTGAAGCTAATTGAAAAGTCATCTCTGTGTGTGTGTGTGTGTGTGTGTGTGTGTGTGTGTGTGTGTGTGTGTGTGTGTGTGTGTGTGTGTGTGTGTGTGTGTGTGTGTGTGCGCGTGTGTGTGTGTGCGTGCTTGTGCCACAAAGTACATCAACAGTGTTCAGGTAACAGAGGGAACAATCTGACCTGGTTGACCTGAATTTGACTCCATCTATCCAACACTCGATACATTCACAGCAGTAACACCACCCATTATATATGCAGGGTGTCATTCTTCTTGTTGCTGATAAAAGCGTGGAGTGACAAGTGCCAACAGCACATGTCTCAAGTCATTTAAGGCTAAAGATAGAAGACAAGAAGATAGAAAGGAAAGTGGTGTTTGGATATATAGTACTACTATTGTAGTATTATTATTATTATTATTTAGGGCTGAACGATTTGGGGAAAAAATCTAATTGCGATTTTTCTGCCAGATATTGCGATTCAATTTGCGATTATTATTTTTTAAGTTTAGCTAAAGTTCATTATTCACTGTGTAACAGATCAAACACGTCATGGAGCATTATAGCACGAGACGCCATCAAAACTGCTCTATATTCATATGCAAGGATGAGAACATAGATATGTATTGCCAGAAATAAGTGGTTTTGTTTCTGGAACATTGAATTCATGGAACAATCTGTGATATGTAACATTATTCCAGCATTTATCTTATGAAATAACACTAAATGTAATAATAAAAATAGGAATAAAAAATGTTATACCAACTTATACAACTAAATATTGCATATTTTATTAATCGCGTTCTTCACGAATAGCTAATCGCATTCTTTCAAATTGCGATTTCAAATTTGAAAACGATGAATCGTTCAGCCCTAGTATTCTTATTACACTATTCTAGTGAAACTGGTCACAATAATTGATTAAAATGATGAATCTGTAATCTCTTTAGTCATCTGTTGTAGCAGTTGAGTTGTGTCTAGCTGAGCATATTTGTCAGTGTGTACTCTTTTTTTTTTTAGCTCATCTCTTTCAATTTTCATCCCACATTTCATTTAGAAGGAGCAGATCCAGATTTCCCCCCTGATTTCATTACAAGCACTCAAACATTTTGTTCTGTACTGAAAGAGGACAATGTTCACTGAAGTCAACAAGGGCCTCTAGTGACACAGCACAGCTCAAAATCTTGGGAGAAAATACAAATGAGCTGCTGGATATACACAAGTCTCCCTCTAAATGTAAAACAAGAACAACAGAGTGCTTGCTTTTACCTAAATGGTGTTTTAAAAGTCATAAAAACCTGCATGTTTGTACTATAGTTTGTTTTTCTGTCATGTAAATTCACAAAAAAATAAATAAATAGCCCTCACTGTTTTGTATATTTAATTAAATTCATTAAGTCAGTGGTATAACCGTATCTTCGTGTGCTTACTAGGTTTATCCGTAAGCAAGGTCTGGACCGTCTGTTCTTTGAGTGCGACACCCACATGTGGAGGCTGGGTGACCGTAAAATCCCAGAAGGCATCTCAGTGGACGGTGGTTCCGACTGGTTCCTTCTCAACCGCATGTTCATCGAATATGTCATCAACTCCAAGGACGACCTGGTCACCAACATGAAGCGCTTCTACGCCTACACTCTGCTGCCAGCCGAGGTAACACACACAGACACACACACACACACACACACACACACACAGACACCGCTTTCACACGTTCAAGTCTTTTTTAACCTTTGACTGACAGTTGAGCGCTGCTTTGTACTTACCCTGCATCGCGTATAGAAACAGTATACACAGTTCTCTTTTCATTGCTGTGCTAGACGTGCAGGGGAAAAAAGTAAGTCCAAGGCGGACATAAAATCATATCAAGTGAAGGCAAGATGTAAAGGCTGACTTTCCAACCGTATTCAAGCATTAGAAGAGAATTGAATGATCTCTGTTGGGAAATTGGATGTTTATCATGAACTACGGTGAATCTCCCGTCTCGGCTGCTACTCTATTTCCTCTCCGTGAATTGAATGGTGTAACAAAAAACAAAAAAAAAAGGTATAATATTGTATATATATATATATATATATATATATATATATATATATATCATTGTGTCTTTCTTTCCCCCCTCCCCCTATCCCTCTGTCTTCCTGTCCTGTTTCTTACTACCCAGTCGTTCTTCCATACGGTGCTGGAGAACAGCGCCCACTGTGAGAGCATGGTGGATAACAACCTGCGCATCACCAACTGGAACCGCAAACTGGGCTGTAAGTGCCAGTACAAGCACATTGTCGACTGGTGCGGATGCTCCCCTAATGACTTCAAGCCTGCAGACTTCCACCGCTTCCAGGTAATGATAACACACACAAATTATTTTGTTAGGCAACCTTCTATGATCAATCAAGTGGCCAAAAGCATTGCTGGTAGGTCAGGGTCCACATTTATCAAGAATCACACTTCATTCTTAAAGCAGAGATCTTCAACAGGCGGTCCGGGACCCCTAGGGGGTCCTCAGAGTTGCTGCAGGGGGGCCAACAAATTATTGTTTGATAGTTTAAAAAAATAAATGTATATATACATTAACATGAATCCAACATATTATTTGTAAAGATAATTTTTTTTTTCAATTCACACAACATTGATGATAGGCTTACTGGCCTATAGGTAAGGTAGCCATTAGGTAGCCATCCACAGATATAGTTACACTTAAGGATTCACTGTGCCACATTTTAACATTAAAACATGATGTATAAATATATGAATATGTCAACATTTATTATTTTAATAGCTTAGTATTGTATGCACCATAAGCATGTATGTGTTGTGGCTCTAGGCCCCCCTACACCTTACTGTAGGCCCAATTTAATATGCTACTCAATTTTATACAATATATCTATTAAGAGGTTCCTGCTCCGTCTCTTTTTCAGCTGAGGGATCCTTGGCCTAAAAAACGTTGAAGACCCCTGCTCTAAATAACTTTATAATTAAAATTAACAAAAAAATGATTCAACGAATGTTGCTGACCATTTTCATATTTTTTGTGCGTCTTCCGTTAATTTAGTTGCATAATACCTTGATAAACCTCTGTTGCAGGTTGAATATCTCTTTCAAATACTAGCAAGAAAGCCATCACACAGAAATAGCTGCAGGCAAACCCTCCAACCAAGGATGATTGGACTGCAATTGCCAGTGAGACTAAATTAAGAAATTGGCCTTTATTTAAAGGACTAAAATACTGGGAAAGTCAACTATATATGTGCCTGTAAGATGTCAGCCGTTGCATATGACACTGAAGGACGCTGTTCCTGTACTAAGTATTGTGTTGTCCATGTCAACCCATGCGTTTAGCATGAAAATATTAATAAACAATAAAGTTGTAATAGAAGAATTCTTCAAAGAGCTAGCTTAGGAGTAAAAACCTTTGCCTTTTTTTTGATAAGGAAAAGGGTCTTTTGAATGGCAAGTTCAGTTTCAAAGCCCTTCCAGATGGTTCTCTCAACAAGACTAAAGTTATTTGCATTTACTGTCGATGTGAACTGAATTACCACCGGAGTACGTCGAGTCTCAAATACCACTTGCTCCCATGTTGATAAGAAAAAAAACTTGAAAAATATCTCCTTTAAAGTACATTTAGAACAGATGAAAAATGTGTGATCAATCGCGAGTTAACTGTGGACAATCATGCGATTAATCGCAATTAAATATTTTAATCGATTGACAGCCCTAAGTGAAATGCAATGTAGCTGTGCTGACAGACAAAATTAAATATGATTTAAAAGTAAATATTATGAATAAAAATTCAAGATAGATTTAAGAGCATTACGTCAAAATAAATTCGATCACTAGGCTTTATTCTTACACCTGTGAGTAGGAGTAAAAGTGAAGGATTTTTTTTTCTTTTATCATTCATTTAAGTCCAAAATTAATTTTTAAATTTAGTAGTTTGATAAATACAGGCCCTGGGCTAAACTCAGATCAAAGGCCATATCCTCCAGCAGATGCCAATCAGAGAGATCAGATGAACCTACAAACATATAAAAATGAAAAGAATACATCACTTTAAGCAGATGTTTGCAGCACACACCTCAGTATGTCCTGGGAAATCAGCAGCAGTCAATCACTATGTTCTCTGGCCTCAATGGCTGTCTTTTCAACCTCAGCATCCAGCCCGTTCCCACAGCCTTCACAATCAATATGTGCAAAATTATGTCTCGATTAGTATGACCCTGAGAGGAAGGTGGGGGGGGGAGGGGGGGGGGGGGTTGGGTGAATTAATAGTAATTAGATCCTCTTTGCCTTGCAGTATGAGGGGGAGAGGAGGGTTATTTAGCTTTTTAAAATGAAAGCAAATGAGTGGCAGTTACTCCAGGACCCCAGAGAAAGTCAGTATCGCAGTTTCACTTTTAATGTGCTGCGGTAAAAAGTGAAAATGTTCTGCCACAGTTAAATATCACTTTGAGTCATATCATTAAAGCGCTGTGACTCACTTTGTCTCTCCTGTCCTTCAAATACCAGTCTAAGCTGACCTCAGTTCTCCCTTCGCCAGACCCGACTGCCGCCTGTCTCGCCTCAGTCTGTGGCAGTTCAGTGCCAAAACATTACCGCAGGTCCTTGGCACTGCCGCTGGGTCTGGTTGGCACCCTGGTATCAGTGGAGTCCAACCTTGGGAACAAAGCAACCCCTCCAAAAGCCAGCCAGGCCCCGGTATTAATAGGACTTAATATCCCATTGAACGCACGATCCGAGTTTCCCTTTGAACCTTAGCACTGGGGATGATACAGACAAGCAAAGGAGGCTTCAATTTGGTTTGCAGATGAGACAAATAATTCAAGGTACAACTGTCGAGTTCCCCCGCATCGTAGTTTTGAAGTGCACTCACCAGGGGAGGAGTTGTTCTGGAGAGGGAGAGTGGTGATGTGCCTTTTGTCTTAGTGCATCATTGTTTAGTAATGTGTTTCAGAATGAGGTGCATTTGGGAAGTGTGTTGGAAAGACAGGCTGTGACAGGTTGGTACTTTCAGCTGACTGCACCGAGGGCATGTCAGAACACACAAAATCTGGGGAAAACGAAAGCCTCCCTTCGTGTTTCATTTGATATCTGTAGCCGATCACAGAGGGTTAAAGCATCATCGGGTACCGTGTAAAGCATCACACGAACATCCCACAGTAGTCGCTATGGCATGAGAAAAAGTGTACTTGATTAGGTCTTTTTCAGCAGGTAGCACCGAGGTGTTCGGTGCTGGGTAACGCTATGGGCAAATAGTTTTGTGTCTGGGACTGAAAAGATGTCTTTGTGTGTAGGCCAAGCTGTGGAGGTGGTAGATTTCATGATGCGCCATCAACCACACAAGCAACAGTGTGGCAGGGACAGAGAGGGTGAGAAAGACATGGGTGGAGTGGAGGAGGCCAGACAGAGCTATAAATACAAGGAACTATTGAGAAAAGAGATGATGAATGGATGGCTAAATACAGAAAAGTGAAAAAAGGATAGTATTGATGCTTCTGAGGCATCATTGTGTGCCTCCATGTAAGACATGCTTTCCTCTTTTCTTAACCCTTGTGTTGTCTTCCCGTCAACCATGCACCTGTTGTCCTCCTGAATCAAAAAAACTAACATTTTTCAGAGAATCATTATGTTGAGTGGTTGAGTTTAGTGAGGATACTGCTTTAAAACTATTTAAAATGAAATAAAAGTGATCATTAATTGTACTTGCAAAGAGTGTGTACGGAATCCATCCTTTTTTTCTTGGTAATTTGGTTAAAAAGAAACCCATATTTCTGATATAAAATTTTTAAAACGGGTAAAATTTGACCCAAGGACAAATGAGGGTTAAAGGTGAACTGCGTCAATCTTAAACATCTGTTTACAGGTCTTGGAGGGTACAAACGTGTATTACGGGATAATAAATGTATGAAGCCTTTTTTGGAATTTGTGGATCCAGAGGTAGCTGTGTGAAGTCTGATAAATTGCCTCAAGTGAAGTTAGCGTACCAGACCTCTGTGATCTCTGCCTGTGGCTTTAATGTTTGTAATAATTCCTTCACATATCAATACAGGAAAGATTTACCTCCTTTTTCTACCATCCCTACTCTACCTTCGCTTTTTATTTCTCTGCCCACACACATCTAAAACATCATATTTGTTCCCCTGCCGTCCTGGCATACCACCATTTCCTAATCTTCTCCTTTTTTCTTCTATTTATCTCTTCCTTCCCTGCTTTGTTGTTATGTCCCCCTCTCTCCCTCCTTCCCTCTCCCTCTGCAGCAAACAGTGCGGCCCACATTTTTTGCCAGGAAGTTTGAAGCCAGCGTGAACCAGGAGATAGTGAACCAGCTGGACACCTACCTGTTTGGACCGTTTCCCCAGGGAACGCAGGCCCTAAACTCATACTGGGAGAACGTGTACGAGGAGCCAGATGGCGTGGCCACTCTGTCAGACACGCAGCTCACGTACTTCCACTCCTTCTCACGGCTGGGCCTGGCCAGAGCTGCCGCCTCGCTGCAGGGAAACCCAAAAGATCACAGCTGCAGGTTAGTCTCGTAAACACATTCAGCTATGCAAATGCTTTTTCGCTTATCATAGCATCATGACACACCTGCACCAACATCCACAGGTGCACTCGAGTTTGTTTTTACTCTGAAAAGCCAGCCACGCCCATGTTGGCATTAGAAACCACAACATCTATAAAAACCTTTTGTGTCGATGCATCGTCTGTCTGGCATCGTCTGTCTGGCATCACATGCCGTGGAAGTAGGATAACAAGGAACTCTGGGTAATCCTATTTATTTAGTAACATGATATGACAATGTACCCCAGATGATGAGGCTAAATGAGTCATAGCATGGAAAGCTGTCCCTTCAGGCCAGTTTATTATTAGTGGAAATGTGTGAATTCCAGTGCTGTTAACATATAGTATGTGGTTAAAGTGATTAAAGTGAAAACCACACTATGTTTTCATACGTAATGGCCAAATAAAACATTTAGGCTCCATGTACTGTACTTCAGTAAGGGTTTTTTAACAGCATATGTTTTCAGTAGCATCTGGTGAAGGAGCATTTAAGGTTAGCTTTCCTTTAGTTTATTTGCACAGCGATGAAACCCAGACGCAAAGTGATTAAAAAAAAAAAACTGTGACAAATGAAATATGCTGATTGAGAACAGAAAGCAGAGGTGTAAACTGCTAATCTGTGTATGTGTGACAGAAAGCCCTGTTTATCTCATAAAAAAGCATCTAACCTCGAAACAAAAGATAAAACAACAAAAATGACACCTACAATAGCACAAAACATTAAGATGGCGTCTTTATGTTCATCTTAATGACATCAATAAACAATAAGTTGACTTTTCCCCCTCATGAGACAGGATAACGGAAAAATCACGAAGAAAAGCAGTCGTTTTAACAATGTATGGAGACACACTGTGATCAGACCTGCTGTAGTTTATGTTGGCAGTCATCCAAACTGCCGTTTCATATTGTTCTACTCAGGAAAGGTTAAAAAATCATCAGGTAAACTGACTGATAGCATCTTCGAGTGCAGCGTCGCTTGCTGTTGTAGAGTAAATCTAGGAGGCAATGCGAAAGCGATCGCCTCGTGTCAGCTGAGATGGTCCTCTTACTGTGATGGTTTGCAACTCGTAGGCTGGGCGTCCAGGGGCAATGCCAATGCCAACCCCACACCCCCCCTCCTGCCGCTGCATTGTGGGTGTTCTGTAAAGTCCTGTGGTTAAAGCTTAGTGAGAAAGGAAACATGTTTCCATCTGTCAAACCTCAAAATGATCTATCGGCTTACAGCTGTTTCTCATACATCTGTTAAAAAAAGAGAGCGAGGGCAGACCAGGGAAAAGGTGGTTACATACATGCGTGTGCATATGTGTGTGTCTTTGCACATGTATAAACAGAGAGAAGGGGGGTGGGGTCTCCAAATCTCTGTCATTGCCAGGAAATGAGCCTGTGAGAAAAAGCTTTTCCTTAAGGAAAACAAGCAAATCAAGTCTGTAACATTTACATGTAAAAGCACCTTTACATAGCTGAGAGGCCAAAGGTCAAAAGGTAGGAAATAGAGAGACGTTTTTTTTTATATGTGTTTGAGTGTGTATGCATAGAACTCAAGAGTGATACTGTTGATGTGTCTGTGTATACATGTATGTTGCTTATACACACCTTGTGTGTGTGTGTGTGTTTGTGCGTGCGTGCGTGTGTGTTTAAGTGTATATGGGCGTCTTTGTGTCATCCCAGGAGTGATCCAGTTAGTGTGTTTGTGTATACATATAAAATGAAACGCATGCAGATGTTTCACCTTATGTTTGAGTTGTATTAAGCCTTTTGGGTTAACTCTCAAGTCCTCATATGCAAACTGCACATCAGGATGAAGTCTACGAGGTGTCTGTATGCTTTAATGGTGGGTTTTAATGGTGCTTTTACATAGCTGAGTCCACATTCTTTCATTCAATGTTCTTTGGGATGAAGCTAATTGAACACAGAAGAGAAGGCGGGTTCACAATAAAAAGAGTGATTTAGGTGGTATGTACAGACTTTCAGGAATGACCAATAGCACAGCAGGACTATTTAAATGTTTTTTTCCTGCAACCATCTGGAATAAACAAATATTCCGTCTGCTGCACAACAACAAAGATTTTTAACCCATTCCTGAAGTTGCGCATCTGCTTAATTTGTACATGGGAATCAAACTTATTATTATCAGTTATATTGGTAAATATTGATGCTTCTTTCCAATATTTAATATTTTAATACACAACAATGCATTTATATGTTGACTGTGTTGTACAAAAAGAGCAAGGACATATGTGATAAGGAAATAGAGTAGTAACAGTCTTTGAGAATTCTGGAAAACCGTCAGAGCAGCAGGAAGGTATTTATTTATCAGAAAGTCAGATGCTCTGTGACTTCAATGTAATGGTTATACGTAGGAGGCACAAACTGGGGCTAACCCAACATATCGCATATCGTTATCTGTTACAAATGCTGTCATATAATATGTTAGTCCACCTTTTCCAAAGCTTGATAGGATGTCATTATTGAACCCACACTGTCAGACAGCCGTACCAGTCCTGTCTGGTCTATGACGTGTTCTGTCATAAATTAATCACTGACTGCAACATTACTGGGTGGAAGCCATGAACAATACACTCCTCATAATTCTCATAATTATTTGTGTAATATACAGACAGAAAAAGGCATTGCTAATAATCTCCAATGTGTTGATACTACATTATGAAGTAATAAATCGGGAACTAGCAAATAAATAATGTGACAGCTGCAGTGAGGCATGGTTAGATCAAGCTGGACAAAGAGGCGAAATAAAAGGTAAAATAAGCCTCTGGGTTAGGGTTTTCTTTTAATTCAGCCCTACCCTGATTTATAGGCCTAAGAATTAAATACACAGTGTGTGTGGCATGACCGCTCAAGGCCTTTCTCACGTGGCCTTATTTGTGTTTTATTGATTTGGAATTGTACTGATCAAGTCAGGTAATTTAAACAAATCAAGGTTTTGCTTTGAAATCTAAACTAACCAGATAAGTCCTCACTTCGGCAACATACAGTACCAGTCAAAGGTTTGGAAACACTTCCACAGTTGCTTAAATGAGAAAATGTGTCCGAACTTTTGACTGGTACTGTATTTCTTATTTGAGTCCTGGTCTGAGGTCAAGTACGGTCACATATAGTGTGTGTGTGTGTGTGTGTGTGTGTGTGTGTGTGTATGTGTGTGTGTGTGTGTGTGTGTGTGTGTGTGTGTGTCTGTCTGTCCATATATTTTGCGTGCATGTAGAGTTCAGATGTGTTACCAACAGATGGATGGGTCAGCCTCAGTGTGAGACTGGAGCAAGGGAAAGGAAAAGGCCACAGAGAGGGATTTGGCTCTTTCAGCAGCCCTCTGTGACTCGATTGGAGAGGCTGTGGAGTAAAAGCCTGAATGGAGCTTATGTGCAGGATACGCCCTGACCCCTTCTCACAATGGCAGCCACGTCTCTTTTTGGAACGACGGGGCAGGGGGGGGTGAGGGGACAAGAGTCAAGGGACGAGGACAGAAAGCAGGATGAAAGAATGAGAGGAGGGCAGAGGAGAAAAGCAAAGAGGAAAAGGCAGATGGGAAAATAGAGAAGAGGAGAAAGGGAGCAGGAGGGGAGGGACTGTGCTCTGCTATCCTTGTGGGTGTAAATATTTGCTGTTCTGCTTGTCAGAGTAGCATTTACCGGGACGGGTTGACTCCCGGTCCTTTAGTGGAATACTGATGAGGCCATGGGCACTGGGAAACAGGGAGGGACGATGTGTGTGTGTGTGTGTGTGTGTGTGTGTGTGTGTGTGTGTGTGTGTGTGTGTGTGTGTGTGTGTGTGTGTGTGTGTGTGTGTGTGTGTGTGTGTGTGTGTAGGGGGGGCGCGCACGCGCAAAAGAGAGAGAATAAAGGTGAATTCAAGCAGAAGAAGCAGAAGAGACGAGGGTTGAGAAATCTGGGCGTGAAGGAGTCAGGACGTGTGCAGAGAGCAGCTGTGGAGTGTTCCCCAGCAGTGCCCACCCTGGCCCCTTTTTCGTTTTTCCAGAAGTCACTCGGGCTGGCTGCCCCGAGGGCTGGCCCTCTGCCACATATGAAGCAAAACACAAACAAATAACAGACTAGTCAGAGGGGCGAGACCTTCATTTGGCTTCAGCTGACTGGATTTGACCCAGTTCAACTTTGTTTCCGAAAACTTGTAATGTGTTCAGTGGGATTGTCTGTGTGTTCAGAACTCTGACTAATCTGAATCTGCTGCCAATAGCATAGCAACTAGCCCATGACTTTTCTGTAATTTTCTGTAGCTAGCAGAACGCCGCGGTTTCGACTGTCACATGTCTTCTTTAACCATCATTTCCACTTCAGAACCAGAACACATGTTGAAGCAATGAGTAAAGCAATAATTAGCAGAGAAGAAGCTTTAATAAACTGTTCAATAGTCTATTACTTATCTTTGATCTACTGCAATAGTCATGTACAAGCATAAAAATAGTAAATGCGTGGGCATAGTAACCAATAAGCAATGCTTAATGGGTATTATCAGCATGTCGACACATGTCTTTGACCAATTGGTTTTCTGTTAAAAGTCATTTAATTAATGTCAACCATGTCACACAATCACAGAGCACATTGACTCCCCACTAATCTTCACTGCGAGCATGCATTAGCATTCAGCCACATTAGCATGTCCAAGGCTGGTTCCTTCCAGACGTTATCCAGATTAATCTAGATATTCACCTTCCCTTACACTGTTGGCGCTGAAAAGCAGCACAGCGGGTAGGTCAGCACGTATCAGGTTTGCTAATGGATCCTCGATCTCTCTCTCTCTCTCTCTGTTCTGCCAGGTACTTCCCCATGGGCCACCCAGTGTCGGTGCATCTCTACTTCCAGTCGGACCAGTTCCAGGGCTACCTGGTCAAGCACCACGCCACCAATCTGGCAACTAGCAAGCTGGAGACCATGGAGACCTGGATGGCACCCAAGAAGAACTTTAAGCTAGCCACCCCTCCCAGCAGCACATTCAGCAGGTTGCAGTTCGCAGAGGTGAGTCATTATATTAGCCCGCGTGGTTTAGCATTTCTTTTTAATTTACATTGAAGTCCTTTGTTTGGCATGGGTCACAAAATGATCAGTCAGCCATTGCTAGTGTCAGGAAATGAGTTACATTGAAACCCTAAGTACTACATAGTAAGATTAAATAAGATAAAACTTTATTGTCAGTTTACACGGACATTTTCCTTTCATCACGTGCTCCAATAATCAATCAATCAATTTGTATTTGTCACATGAAATCGTATGAGGTGCACGATTTATCATGAAGCAGAATGTGGCCATCAGATCGGCACATAGAAAAACAGTCACTTGGATGGCACTGGGACTCCAGCATCCAGCCAAGTTTTGGCGAAAGTACACCACAGCTCCCGACATCCTGTTTTTAAATCAACGGAGGCCAACCAGCTCACTGTCCGACGCCTGCACACTGGCTAGCAGGATGCCCAGCAGAGAAGTTGCAATCGGTGTTCAATTACTCCACGCTTGTCTGGTGCCTCCTCTGATGTAAAGATAGATGGTCTGTTCTTGTCGAGTTAGTTGGGATCGTAGCCATTGGTCGTAGCTGATAGCCACTTTCACCTTTTCCTCTGTGTTTACTCTGATGTGTGTTTACATTTGAAAAACTTTGACTTGGATACTGGTGAGTTGATATCCTGATGAGTGAGGACGCAGAGATAGTCTTGCTAGCTTGAGCTCATCTTCTCCAACTTTTCCACAGTGTTTATTCTGATTAGCTGGCTAGCTAGCCCAGGCTAGCAAAGTCGGCAGGAGACTGGCAAGTTGATTTCCCCATCCTGATGGGGGACTCATAGCCACATGCCATCACCGTCCAACGTCAACCACATAAAGCACAACTAATGTTTGTAAAATAGACAAGTCTGCGTACATTTTGCGGAGCTGACGGAGAGGCGATTGGATAAGTCCATGCCTTCTAAATTAGATCTGGAATGGAAAGAATGACACAAAAATCTGCATAAAAACATCTGTGAGGTCACCCTACAGCAATCATCACAAACACATGATTGAAACACACAGCTCTTCAGGATATAATTAGAGGTGAGACATACAGCTCATTGCCATGGTGGCTTTATATTCATTGCACTGGCGACCTTTTCAAGACTCAAAGCAGCATCGCGCATCCCCACACAATTAAACTGGTGCCTGTAATGGCCTTGTAAAATGTAAATTGATTGAATTCATCCAAGTTTATAGGGATGAGCGCTTCATGTGCTGCTTATTTGTTGTTTCCTAATAGAACGTCTTCTCACCTTCACACTGGAATGCTTTCCTTGATTGTCTTGTTATGTTAATCTGTGTTTCTGTTTACCACAACGCCTGTTTAGGATACAGCAGCTCGGCTATGATGTGACAGCCACCGAGTCTTTTTAAAAAGGCCAAAATTAACCGAGTGAATGTAAATTGACCTTATTCTCTGGTTTATCGTGCACAGCTTTGTAGGAAGCAGAAATGTCAACAAACTTGAATGAATTTGTTTGTGTCCGCGGACCACAGTTGTACACCTGGACACACCTTGACCCTGTTTTACAAGTTCCAGCTGTCTGTATGTGAGTTCAAAAAGATCCAGACAGCCACGCAGGTCTCTCTTACTAAGCCCTGTATGTGTGCGTCTAGCCTGTTTCTGAGTGACAGAGAAGTGATGTGGGCTGTGGCTTTTATCTGGATGCTCAGCCTGAGAAAGCGTTCACTGTCTGGCACTGTGCAGTGGCTGTCAGTTAGTCAGTCTGTCCACCTGTCATTCAAAACGCGAGCAGAAAGAAACTGAATAAGACGGCACAGCGTAGCAGCAGTAACGGTGCTTTTTCTCAACTTAGCAGATATGACCCATTATACTAAAGCTATTCGCTGGAGTTTGCCAGATAAACCATACTGTATGGTTGGCTTAACAATATGTTCCCTGTCCTCCTTTAGATATAAAGGAAGACAGATATGTCTTTCTTTTCACTCCTCTACTGCCGCCTCCCAGCTGCCTTTTATAGGCATGATTTAGTGTTGGACCACTTACTGCCCACACAGTTAAAATTAGTATTTCACCTCAAGTCAGACTTGACATTGAGAGGCATATTGCTCTTTTTTGGACAAATCTTTTTCAGTAGAATGACTGACTTTGACTGATGGTTTAGTCCTTGCTCTAACACAGTGTACATACATATTGTGGTAGAGGATATACAGGGGGTGACAAAATAACAATTTTATGTATTCCAGTACAGCAACCTACGGCCTCGAAAATTATGAAATAGTGGAATCAACATTTGTCTGACATAGTCTGAAAATTTGAACATCAATGAATGAGCTTCAAAAAGGTGTTACGGCACTTTTGTATTGGATACTGTGATTTGAAATGTGGTGGACTTAGAATTTAATGTGACTGCTTCCTGTCTCATCTGCAAGGAGAAACTTGTTGTTCCGAATATAATTTCAAAGGCTGTCTGTTTCCAGTCTTTATGCTACACTAAGCTAACCAGCTGCTGGCTTCATGTCTATTTTACAGAAAGCGGTATCGAATTTCTAATCTAACGCTCGGTAAATAAGCGAATAAGCACATTTCCCAAAATGTCAAACGATTTATTTAAGCCTGTTTTGATGCCTCACAGAAAATCTCCTGGTCTCTGTCTTGCGCTGTCTGTTCTCCAACCTTCCTTCCTAATTCATCGCTCCACAGTGTATCTTTATTAGCAAGCATCCAGCCGTCTTACCCATAGTCCCTCAGTAGTGTAAACGTGTCCCGGGGGAGTCTTCTGGTGCTGCTGGTGAGCACCTGTTTTTGATTACCCTCACAAAAAGTGCCACTAATAAGCCTCTGAATCAGGCCTCCAGGGGCATTGATGCCCTTTGGTTTTAAGCGGGGCCAGATGTAGACTAAGGTTGTCCATGCTGCTGCCTGATTAAATTGACCTCCTGTCTTTTTTAATGTCGGTGTGGGCGCCAGCAAGCCGGCAACATGCAGAAAAGGTCTGCAGGGTTGCCAGGTCAGAAGAAAGAAATGGAATAGAGGTGGATTATGAAATGGGAGCATTTTATGTTTTCTATTACCGGTAAATCAGGTATAGAATTGAGCAGAGGATGAAACATGTAATATGGGTAATCAATACGAACGATGAGTTTCTCCTTCTGCTTGTCAGGTCAACAGCAGAGGATAAATTAGGGTTAAATCTGCTGAAATGAACAGTTGTTGACAGTAATTGCTGGTTATGAAGGGAAAATCTGAGTAATTGGTTCAAGTGAGTAAACAGTGTGAGTAAACAGGCCAGTAGAGAGATGGGGGAAAGGGGGATAGAGGTCACAATGAGGTTGCCAGATCAACATTATTTCCACAAAAAGCATTTCCTTTTAAGTATAACTATGAGCAAAAGAATGTCATAAGCCCCCAACTTGGTGAGCGGTCATGAGGCTTGATTGGGTATTGGTCTTAAGCCAAAGCTTATTGGGGAGAAGGAGCAAGGGACAGGTTGAGTGTGGAGGTCATGGTAAGCTGGAGGCTGAGGCTGTAATAGGCCAGAAGTTAATCCCTGTTTGACCCACTCTCAAACTGGAAGAAAGGATTTCTTGCTACTGGTGGCTCCATCTAGTACCTGCAGATATTCATTGAAGTTAATCACCAAGAGAGTGATACCTTAGTCACAGAAAGAATAATTACAAACGATAAACTTTGTAAATGTATTTTCTGCAAACTTTTAGCTGATGTAAATAGTAGTGCAGTGTATTTGAGTGGGCATAAGGACCTCAAGCTCTCTGCATAGAAATCCAGTAAGTCAATATACAGTACTATGTATTTTATACTTGATTTGGTAGGAATTGCCTGTGCGTACAGTATATTCCATATGTGTGTGTGTTTGTGCAAAAAGTGAAAAGCCACTCGTCTGGCCTGAAACTGCTCGAAAAAGTGGAATTTGGACTGTCGCACCAGTTGTACATTATTTATGTTGCATTTTACAGTAGTTGTTGTTTGTTGCTGAATAAACTATGGGCCAGAACCAGAACTGAGTCTCGGGGGGGGGGGTCCCCTCCTACACTACCCACAGCATGTGAACATTGTCAGAATCTCCCGCTGACAACTCTAACTTTAGTCTGCCTTTTGCAGGCTCTCTCCCAATACTCCCTTCACTTCTTTCTGGGGCTCAGAACGAAAGTGCTGCCAATCAATTGGGGATGTAGTCTGTGCCAGTGAGTCAGTCTTGAATAAAGTGATGAGCTACAGAGGTGCCAGACAAGAGAGTTGATTAGTAATTTAAAGAGAAAAGAACCAAGGTCCAAGGTGCAGAAATGGCAGAGGTCAGTCCAATAATTGAGATGAAAGTGAGGTGTCTTTTACGGATGGCCAAGATAGACACACACACTGTCTCATTTATGCAAGTAATGTCTATTTATACTGTACATCGCAATCTCAATTCTCAAAGGATGGAATACAGAGTCAGTTCCAGTCAGCCATTGATCGTCCAGCAGGGTGAGGTTGTGTTAATCAGCTACCATTGTAAGGATGAGCGCTTCCTAAAGCCGCCATCCCTCTCCCATTTCTGCCAACACCCCAGACATCTTTCTTTCTGTGTGTGTGTGTGTGTGTGTGTGTGTGTGTGTGTGTGTGTGTGTGTGTGTGTGTGTGTGTGTGTGCCCCATCTCCCCCATCAATCTCGATCGTTCTGTGTGTCTCATTTTGCATACCGCACGGTTTTGCAATCTCTGCAATCCAACACACACAGATCACTTCAGTTGCAGTCTTGACCGCAATAAAGGCATTAAAGGCAATTAGCTGTACTTTTTTTGGGGGCGGCTATATTTCATTCCAATTCAAATCAAGTCTTGTATTGTTAAATCATAAGTTCAAAAGACATGACATCTCAGTTTAATCAAACTAACAAATGTGTATGCTAAATGTTAATTATGTAAGCCTACAGGACGTAATCATCTTAAATTGGCTCAATGTTCCACTGGCAGTCCTCCAGTGTGCAGCAGGCTGGCAGCTAGTTCCATGTTCTGCAGCCAGAGGCACTGTATGTCTCATAACTCACCAGATATATATTTGACTTTGGTATTATCTGTCACATTTTTATATTCAGCCTATTTATCTCAAAATGGTCACAGAGAATGCAGCATTCTGGTTCTTTGTTGAAGCACTAAAACCTCATTATTATGGAGGTTTTCTCCCAAGACTCCCTTTCTTTCCGTCAGAAGGCTGTGTTTGCATATAATGTCTGTATGTACAGTGTCTTCCTCTGTTTGGGTTTCTTTTCTACTGATGTCAGGTGGTAATCTTCTCCACTGTAGTTTATGTTTAGGACAAATAATGGTGTTCATTGCCCTTCCTTCACTCTATCTCTCTGAAATGTGTTCAGAGCGTAAACAGACATGCATTTGATCTTTACCCCTAGGGGATATGGTCCTCAGCCTGCCTCTCATGTTCCTTGTCAAAGATATACTCTGGCATACAGTACCAACGACTGTGGACAAATAGACTGTAACGTGCAGGATGAAACAATCGGGCTTGTCAGCTTCTGCATATTATAACATTATATAACGGCTGTGTGGAGGGTTGGGCTGGAGTGTGCTGCTGTTTAGTGAAAAATACATGCTGAAGATTATTTCCCATGATAATTCAGTGCAGATATTGGTTGGTCTTAACAGTATGGTCAAATGGTAATGCATGCACAGCGTATGTTACTTATTTATGTTCACTGTGCACATGCAGCATCCTCTCCTTGTCTTTCTTATCCCCTCATTCTGTCACTCACTCTTGTCTCCCTGTTTTCTTTCCCTCTGATTTCCTTATTCTCCTTTTTTCCACTCTCAGATCGGTACTGAGTGGGATGCCAAAGAACGTATGTTCAGAAACTTTGGCGGCCTGATGGGCCCCATGGACGAGACAGTGGGCATGCAGAAGTGGAGCAAGGGTCCTAACGTCACCGTCACAGTTGTGTGGATCGACCCCACTAATGTCATAGCAGCCACCTATGACATTCTGATCGACACCAGCGCAGAGTTCACACACTACCGCCCGCCGCTCAACCAGCCTCTGCGGCCCGGTGTGTGGAGCATCCGCATCCTGCACCACTGGAGCCCTGTGGCTGAGATGCACTTCCTCATTGCCCCGTTGGCCTATAACAAGCACCAGCCAATACGACAAGGTGAGAGAGAGATTCAAACAGCCATTTGTTGTAGCTTCATCATAACACAAAATGACTATTGATTGTATTATTTGTACAAATAGCCTTGCCAGACTTAATGCACTGCTGTGCTGTTCCTTAACACATAAACATTCATCAAAAAAGTACTTAAGGTGTTACTCTTAATGCCAAAGTCTCTGCTCCTCATGTCAGAGGGTAATATTGTTTTTACTCTCACTACATCTATCTTACAGTTATAGTTACTAGTTACCAGTATATTAAGATTTTTTATAATTCACACACATCACAAATCTCCGTCTTCTTCAAGCCTAAGATCTATAGGTTATATTTTACAATGTGAACAAAAAGTGAAAACAGAAATAGTCACTGCATTGGGAAAACTTTGACCTGTTTTAATACAACTGGTTTCATTAATCTTTCTAAAACAATTCCATTATTTACTTGATTTTAGGGCAATGGGCTCTATTTATTTTGTCTTCCATCAAAAGTCTCCCATTTATTAATAGAACATTCTATTCTATTCATTTAGTGGATTTCTAAAAGAAACAAGTCGGAAATAATCTAACCAGACTGGCGTTAACGCATTATTTTAAGAATAAAAAAAAGACTCAGTAACTAATTGATAATAACTTAATGTGATGGGTTTTTCTTTTTTTTGCAGTGTAAAACATACTATGATCATAATATGATTTAAAGTAGTTTAAATTAAAGTAATATTAACTCCACCTTGCATCGAAATGCTGAAGGTGAATGCACAGGTAATAATAATAATCCAATAACATAAAATATCAAAACACTATGAAAGGGGCCACTCTAGAGAATGAGTACTTTTACTTTTCATACTTTTACTTAAGTAAAAAAATGTAATGCAGGACCTTTACTTGTAATGGAGTATTTGTACAGTGCAGTATTGTTACTTACATACTTCTTCCACCGGAGTGTATCTAATCTTTTTTTTTTTTTTAGCTAGTTAAGCACTTTGGTCAACTATCATTGTTTTTAAACGAGCTATATAAATAAAATTGAACTGAATTGAACTGAACTAATATTTTGTCGTGCACCATAAATCGTTAACAGTTCAAGCCACAACAGTCTGAGCACAAACTCAGCACTATAAGCATTACAAAGGAAGTTATTGCAGAGTGGAGTTGAATACATAGTTACTTGTACTAATAATAAATGCATGATGGACAAGCTCATTTTAGCTTTGAATCGTTACTGCAGAACAGTAGTTCAAATACAGGATGTTAGAAAATGAAATTACAGAGCTTGAATACACATAGTGGTTATGCTTGACAGACCAATATAGTGTCACAGAGTGTCTTTGCATTCATTGTGAAGTAACGATAGCTAGTTTAGGTGCTCTAAAATGTCTGCAGACCCACACAGAGCCTCGTATTTGCATTTATGCCCTTTATAATCAAGCCTCTGGGCCTCTGCAGAGCCTGGTAGTTTGTCATCAAGTCACCCATAATAACCCAGCGACCTGCTCATACACACTTAACAGAGTTTTAAACAACAGCGCACTTAGCCCTCCAAAAACAATGACACAATTAAATCAATCAGCCAGCATGGACAAGGGGCAAGACAGCATTGTTGCGGCCTGTAAGCAGCCAGTTTGCTCTGAAATCACAGGAGAGTTGAGACGCTAGCTTCGGCATAATCGTGTCATTCTCCTTTTAATAATCTCACTGAGCCGTTATAATGATGGAGACAAATAAAGTTACAGCTTTGTCTTCGGCCTGAGTCTCAGCGGGGCTTTTCAGGGTCTGTTGTGCGAGTTAAATATTCATCTCTGGGTTTTCAGCTGTTTAAGTTAATTATGCTCTAGCTTCCGGGCACCTGGGTAGCTCACTTGGTAGAGCAGGCACCCATATGCAGAGGCTCAATCCTCAACGCAGTGGCTCAG
The DNA here is from genome assembly GCF_008315115.2 of Sander lucioperca. Classification (NCBI taxonomy): domain Eukaryota; kingdom Metazoa; phylum Chordata; class Actinopteri; order Perciformes; family Percidae; genus Sander; species Sander lucioperca. The sequence goes on from NC_050176.1 coordinate 14,002,870, forward strand.
GGTTCGAGTTTGACCTGCGGGCATTTGCTGCATGTCTTCCCTCTCTCTCTCCCCCTTTTCCTGTGTACAGCTGTCCTGTCTATTAAAGGCTAAAATGCCCAAAAAATTATCTTTAAAAAAAGAAGAAAAAAAAATGATGCTCTGGCTTCCTATTGATGTATTGATGTGTGGAGAAATGTGCCAGGTACTAATTTAACGGTGTGTCACTGTAACACATTTATTTGCATCGTGTTGTAGCTCAGTTGTAAGATTAGTAGCATCAGATAGGGTCAGTTGCCAGTTGTTCTGGATTCACTGGTGATTTGTTTGTGATTCATTGATTCAAATGGTACAGTATGGACTAAAAAATAGAAACACTCGTACCATGAAGTAACACAATTCAGCCTCCAACCCAAAATACCCTGAATCAACACCTCCTTAAGTCTTGACACTTTTGAAGTAAAAGTACATAAGTATTACCAACTACGTAAATTCACTCGTATCAAAAGGGAAAGTACTCATTATGCAGACTGCTCGTTGCAGAATGAGATTATTATACTACTATATGTGATGTTGGATTACTGTGTAGCAGCATTTTACTGTTGTGAGTGTCACTTAGTCTCCTGTAGACCAATATGCCGTGAACATGGTTTGGTTTTTAAAAACTAAATCTCAAAAGTACTAACTCTGATCATCATTAAAGTAGTGGAGTAAATATAGGCCTGTTTTACTACTGTGATTGCATACTTAAAGCAAGAAATAACCCAATCTACCTCACAAATGAAAAGTTGCATTCATAAACAATGAAATGCACCTTTATTCAATTCAATAGAAGAATATTCCTGCTACAGCCTCACTTGGTCTGGTATGACCAGTATATAGTATATAGTGGCTAATGTTAGCAGACGGTAAATAGATATTGTTGACATTATTGAGTCAGTTCACTGACTTTAGGACTCTTCTAATCTCTATGTGCTACTGTTACACTAGGTTTTAGCATTTAACAGATAAACAATTTTATCGCAAAAATAAAACATAGCAATCCTCACCAGAAATAATTGGAATTTCAATGTTCCTATGTGCTGTTGTTTCCACTTGTGGCCACAGTGGCTGCTGTTCAGCAAAAGTGATAGTCACACTTTGTATCAGAACATGTGATGTTTTAGATGCTTTCTAGCCTTGTGTTAGACTGTGTATTACAATACCAATGGATTAGGGAGTGATAGCGGGCTCCAGTCATATATATGGGTGTTTGGGCTACCCTTGGTTTACATTTGGATTAAGGATTGGGCCTTTAATTCAATTTCAATTCAATTTTATTTATAGTATGAAATCATAACAAGAGTTATCTCAAGACACCTAACAGATAGAGTAGGTCTAGACCACACTCTTTAATTAACACCATAAGAAATGGCTGACATTAAAGGTGCTGTAGGTAGGATTGTGAAGATCCAGGACTCAGCCAAAAAATTTGAACATCGACAACTTCTCAGTCCCTCCCCCCTTTCCGCTAAAGCCTCCTAAGCCCCTCCCCCCACAAGGGAGAATGAATGCGTGTGCATGAGCAGTGATTGACACGCAGTTAGACCCCCCCCCCCCCCGTGGCCCTGATTGGTGTATCTGAACAGGGAGCTGTGGATTTTTGCAAATCGCACTACAGGCTGTAGGTGGTGCCAGAGGAGCCAGATTTTTTTTTAATGACCTGCTTCATGTAGTTCTACTCGAACATAGGATCAGTTTAAGCAAATATGACTTACTTACCTACTGCACCTTTAAGTATGGTTAAATCATAAACATATATTTTATAATTTAAGGATACATAATTGTTAGATTATTAGATAGACTTATCTACTTTTTAAGTGGAGTTTATAGTCATCATGTAATAATCTCGTGAATGCCTGGCTTACTGTGGGCTGTAATGTGTGCTTTAGTCTTAGCCGTTCCATCCACCCGCCTTTAATTTACTGCCATGTCTGGCACCAGGTTTCACTCCTACTGTACATGCAGTGCCAGTAAAACTTTATGACAAGGCCTTCCACCCGCATTGGCAGCAGCAGACTCATGCACACACACACACACACACACACACACACACACACAGAACTCTACACTGATGCACGACTTCATACCGTAACACTATCTGCTACCACAAAGCTAGCTGGCATGGTATGGACATCAACTTGCCTGGTGGAGCACCTTATGTCTGAATGCATCTTTTCTGTCGCCAGTGCATGAAAAGCACTGATGTGTGCTCAGCCATGCTTAGAAAGGATGGCTAGCGCCCCAGTTAGAGTACCAGTGAGGAATTTACAGCTCCAGTGGAGCTCAGGGTGGAGACAGTGTTTCAAGGGGAAGTTGTGTCTATGTTTTCTGTCTTCCTGCCGGGTTTGACCGTCATGGGAAGAAAGAATGAGGGCGCGTCTGACCGTTTCCTTAAAGTCAGCATTGCAGTGGCGTAACATACCACATCAAAGAATGGAATTTAGGGAGTCCAGTCGTAAAACTCAATCCAAGTTAATTAGCAACCAGTCTAAGCTTTTCAAAATAATAAAGCAAATCATGTCCTCTGCTTTGATATTTTACCATTCATGTCTCCCTTGTTTCCATCTCTCCCCTTCCTTTCCATACAATTCCCTCCCTTGACCACTTATTATCAACTTTTCACACATCATCTACCTCCTTCTCTGTTCTCTCTTTCTTCCTTCCCACGTATCTCCAGAGGATGCTCTGAAGCTTCACAACGGGCCAACGAAGAACAGCTACATGGAGCAGAGTTTCCATGGCCTCAACCCGGTGCTCAACATCCCTGTCAGCCTGGGTTACGTGGAGCAGGCCAAGAGGAACGCGGCCCTGACCGGCCCAGAGCTCGAGCATTGGTTAGACAGCCTGGTGGGCGAGTTGTGGGAGGCTGCCGACATCTGCGCCGTGGGCCCTACAGCCTGCCCTGTCATGCAGGCCTGCCCTAAGAACCCTTGGAGCTCCCTGAGCCCAGACCCCAAATCCCAGCTGGGAACCCCACGCGCAAACGGGCGCATCAGGTAGCAGCGAGGCCTCCAGCTGGACAGGAGGCCACGGCACAGGAGATTCACTGTTGATTTTTATTTATTTAAGGGGTTTGCTGCAGGTGGAGAAAGGAAAAGTGTTATTCCTCTGTCTCGGGAGAAGAGGGAAACAAAAGAAAAAGTGGATTTCCTTGGGAGGTTGGTGAGGGTGTCTGGACAGAAAACGGGGCGAATGATTTTCAGATCCTCCCACGGGGTTCCTCCTTTTAGGGGATTATGCTGGCTTTGCTATTTCAGTTTCTCAGTGTATTTATTTTTCTTCTCATGGCTGAGTTTTACTGTGATCAAACGTTGCAATTTTCGAGCATTTATTTTGCCGTTGAATGAATTATGAAGTCAGCTTTTAAAGCCCTGCGTGGGGCACAGCGGTCATGCGACACTGGTAGCAGACGAGGTTCTGCTGCGAAAAGGCCTTAGCTGTAAGACATACACGAGGAGGTAGCCTGATACTGAATTAAATGTTCCTCCTTAAGTGCAAGTACACATAAACAAAATCTGATGAGATCTGAGTGTTCAGATATACCCAAACAGTCAAAAAAGATTGTTTTGATACGACTCAAATGCAGCACTATTAAAAGCAAATTTCCCGTTTATGGAGAACAAATATTTTAGCATTATTAAAGCTAATTACTTCGAAAATCTTGAGTTTCTGATAGTTCAGTGGCTCAGTTTGTAAATCAGATTAAAAGAAATTAGAATAAATCAGTAACAGCAGCCCAACTTCTTCTAGTTCAGTGCCTGATCAGGATGTGGAACTGTTGTAACCATCTGCTGCAGTCTCATTTCGTAAATATGGAAATAGAGAAATGCAAATACAGAGGCCTTCTCAGAATAATTAAACCTATTTGGATTATAATAGAAATTTAATGTAGAGATTTTAGTGTTCTAAATTCATAAATGCTTCATTTGTGATTGTTGTACAATAGTATTTTAAGACTCCACATAGTGTAGGTTTGTTTTTAATAAAAACCCAGATGTTTTTTTACAGTTAAAGGCAGAGGGCGTCTTGGTTTTCTTACCAACCTGCCTCAAACTTGAAACACAATTATCTCAAACTGACCTTAAAATACTCATCCTCATTTTCAGTGTCATCTTTTTTACTTTCTTTCAGTCATTTCGATGACATTTTATGTAGTACATGATTATACAAGAAGTCTCAAAAGTTGTGTGAATGAGAGGGGGGGGGGGGGGGGGGTTGAGTCCATGAGTCACTATTTATTTATAAGTTTATATTAATACTGATATTTTTAGTCAGTGACTAAATAACTGCGACGCTGCCTTGGCAGCATGATAAATATTTTTTTGTATAGAAAGCCGCCTTTATTTACAAAGGCCAACACCCCAAACTTTTACTGTACCTTTTTATGGCCCGCACCTCTGTGTTAGTCAGTGTTGTCCTGTCTGAATAGATCTTCTTGTCTTGGTTTCTTACATGGCTGTTTACCAAGTGCATCACAAGAGAAAGCCACCCTGACCTGTGAGGTCAGAGTTCAGCTACCGCTAACAACCTCACCAAACAGCGAAGGTGAACAAAAACACTTTTCACAACCGAACACATTGGACACCGTCTGGATCGAAGGAGAAACTGTGCTTTTTTTGGTGTTTGATGGTTCCTGTCAGTTTCAGAATGATAGTGAGTGGTAGTGATTTTCATGCTGTGACAATATTGTACAATTTCAAGTGACTATTATATCGTGTCTTGATTGCAAAATGCATAATTTATTAGATCAGCTCTATCAAAGTACCTTTTCTGCCATCAAGACAATCCCTGGACATTTGAGACAAGTTAATCACACTGAGGGAAGCTCTGTACCACAACCCATCCACAAATATGATCCACCCATCCACAAGAGGTACGCTCAGATATTTGTTTTACTTTGAAATAAGTTTCATCTGAAGCCAATTAGGAGCTCAATCTGTGATTGTCAACATTGTTTAGCCACCACACGAGCCAAGTGCGTGGTTCTGCACCGGCTAATTAAGAGACATTACTGTTCATAAATGTCAAGTTCACCTTGCCTCTATGTCGGATGTGTTAATTGCTATCACTCCTTCCCACTCAAATCTACACTGTTTCGGAGGTTGGGTTGTAGAGGACAATTTTATTTTTTTTCTGCTGCCACCTTTTAACTTATCGTACCACCGTGCTCAGAACAACTACTTCACACAATACATAATATTATGTAAGCTCAGTGACAGTTTTGGAAAAAGGTGAATTAAGTAAATGTAACTCAATGTGGAAGTCCTATTTTGCAACAAAATTATTAACAAATGACGAAGATGTACATAGGTATTTTGTATTGAAATATTGTTTCAAAGGTATTGTACATGTAAATACAGATGTGGTAAAATGACTGATGAATTGATGGTGTTTATTGATCTAAGTACATAACCTCTTTCAATGTTTTTGGACAACAACCGTGTCCTATTTGCCTCTCAGAGAAAATCACATGTCAGATTGTTGTTGTTCTTGCTGGAATGTATTGTTGAGCAACTGTTGCACAAACTTCTCTGAACTGACGTTTCCCCCGTTATTTTGTTCCGGGGAGGCTCTGTGTGCCTTAGCTGACTTTTAGAACCTTCTCTGTCCATCAAAAGAAAAACCTTTATTTTATTTGTTTTTGACCTTATGTGAAGAATACCATGAGTTTGTTGAGTGATTCACTGGTACTGCAACACCAAAAAAGATGTCTGCTGTTGTATATATCATTAGGCCTTCTGTCTTCATCAGCTTTTCTTTTTTTTTCTTCTTCCCTTTGAGGGATTTGTTTTGTTGTACTTGACTGGCTTGTCTTACTTTTCTCTGACTGCTTTTTGAAAATAAAAGTCTATGGAAAAACAGCTCAAACATTAAGCCTGCTGAAGCATCTTTCCACTATTACTCTGCTATTGCTTATTAAATATAAGTTGCTTTGCAAATATAGTCCAAGTCCATTTCACTGGGTAATATAATCCATTTAAGACAGTATATTGTGTATTTGCTCACACAAATCATTAAACTTGAATCTTATTTTATGATTTTAATTTGTTTCAACTCCTTGTATTGTATGTCTCGAAAATACCAGTGCTTACACACAAGCCAGGCTTAGCAAAATGTGATTTTACTTACATTAAAGCTGCACTAATTAAAATGTTTATATTAACAATGGATCAAATTATGTGTAATGCCAAAGTGGTTGTTAGTAGTAGTGCTCATAGGGACAATCCCACAGAGAATTATCATCCAACTCTGCTGTTCCCCTCATCTTTAAAGAGCGTTTTAGCAACTTTCAGCTCATTGTTTTGGTTTTTACAGCCCACAACTTTACTGTTTGGGTTCAGTTCTACGGCTTTCATTGTTTCCAGTTGTAGCAGGCAGCTGTTTTCAACAACAAAAAAACTCACTGTACACTCCCTGCTCAGCAGCAGACAACGGACAGACTAAGCAACTAGCTGGTGAACATAATGAACATTTAGCAGCTTAAAGGAAGATATTTTTTTCACTTTTCACTTTCTGTACTATAAACTCAATACTTTAGAGATGTTCCCTGAAGTCCAATCTCTATACGCCTCACAGTTGGAAATCATTTTGTGCTTTACCCATCACTTCATGCCTGAAGTATTTCCCTCAGTCAAACTGAGGTAGTTGAATTGTTAACTGTGGGTACAGCTAGTTGCTCCCATATGTTTTCCACCAAATTAGCTTTAACAATTGTCCTCTCGCAGAGATTCTCACCCGACGCCCACTTCATAACACAGCTCCCTAATATGCGGCCACAGGGAATTTCAAATGAATGATGACTTCCTATAAACAGGGCAACCAAAGTCATTCTAATTACCCATAAATACAGCTATGAAGAGCAGTTACACTTGTTTTTATTACAGCTTCTGAGAACAATAGCAGAGACCTGTCAATAGAGAAAGGAATCTTAATGTGTGTGTGTGTGTGTGTGTGTGTGTGTGTGTGTGTGTCCCAGAGGCTCTCTATCACAACACATTGTTTGACAGTTCTTGATCAAAGGAACACTACAGTGGCAACAGATCTCATTTACCGTCCCATAAGACTTGGGACAGGCGGTCTAATTAGTCCTGACTTGCTCTGGTGTGTGTGTGTGTGTGTGTGTGTGTGTGTGTGTGTGTGTGTGCGTGTGCGTGTGCGTGTGCGTGTGCGTGTGCGTGTGTTTCCTGAGTAAGCAAGTAAGTGAGTCACTAAGGAACTGTTCGTTATTTATTTAAGGGGCCACCAGAGGAGTTTTGGGACCTTTAGGCTAAAACGGTTTCCTCAGTCATTGTATATTTTATCACATAGATAAAGCTGCCGAAGCTGAACATTATATTCCAAAACATATATGTTTATTTTTAAAGCAGATTTTAAATTACATTGTAACAATTTAACAATTCGCCCTTATGAAATCCAATCGCGGCACGGCTGTCATGGAACGCAATAGACAGACGGTGGCGGAATGCCCCGACACTTAAATTCAACTAAAATGTAACAGTGAACAATGAGTGTTCGACCTACAGTCTGTTGAGATGCCTCTCCAAACGCAGAAACGAAGCGCAGTCACACCAGAAAACGTTAAGACACGTTGAGAAAAAAGATCTGTATTTTGCCGTAATCCAATGACACGAAAAAAAGTAATCCACAGCGATCAGTAGATCCACAAAAAGGGTCACAGTGTATCCAGCAAGGCCTACGCGCGTCACATTCACCAGCCAGCTCCAAACAGGTGAACGAGGCCTCCACTTCGCCGTTTAAACAAAGTGGAATAAACGTATAGAAGTCCAAATCTACACAAAACCCGCAATCAATTAGTAAGCTGACATCACATTTATATACATGGCATTTAGGAAACCTTTACTGCAAGGTTGGCACGGCAAGATGTCCAGCCAGGTCATATTTTTTTTACTAAAGCAGTATATGAAATCAGATGTATTACCTACCACCATTTAGTTGTTTTGTGTTATTTAAGATATCTATAAAATTCATTGTTTAAAAAACAATTTTTTTTTAAACTAAAACATGTTGGGTGACCCTCCCCTCAACAAAGAATACATATTTTCCTCCGGTGGTCCATTCCATAAATACCAAACGGTCCCTAAAGCTTTATGCTTCTGTGGAGGCTTCACACAGAGCTTTCGCCGTAGCCTACGTAAGTGCCCTGGTGTTTATACTTGTGCGCTGGTGTGTGCGTCGAGCCGGCATATGTGTGTGTGTGTGTGTGTGTGTGTGTGTGTGTGTGTGGGGAGTGGGTGATAGAGCGAGGGAAAAGTGAGAGAGTGACGGCGATTAGCTTCGGAGTGAGTACCGACTCTAGAGTCATAGTGAGAGAAACAAAGTGTCTCCCCTGTGCTTTCTGACCATGGTGAGACATCTTCAGCAGGAACAGTTAACCCTCTCCTTGATTTCATGTTGTTTATGGAGAAGGAGAACCAGGAAATGAGTAGGGGGAAATGCAACGCTACTAAGCCACGGCCGAGCGACGTGCGTCGCTGCGACGTGTAGTTACATTTTTCGAGAGGTGCACGTCAGGCTACGGCGTAGGGTCTGGCGTAGACGCAGAGGGGTCTGTCGGTACACGATCCGTTCTGCCTGCACGATCCGTTCTGCGCATGCGCGAACATTTTGCGCATGCGCAGAACGGATCGTGCAGGCAGAACGGATCGTGTACCGACAGACCCCTCTGCGTCTATGCTGTTGTACGAGGATTTACGACACTGCACGATCTGTTCCACGCTTTCGGTCGACAACCAAGCTAACGTTAGTTTAGCTAACAGCTAATTCGGCTAACTGCTAGCTGAGACAGCATGTAATAACTTTAAAAGACCCTCAAAATAAAACGTGAAAATAACCATTAACATATATAACAGCTGTTACGTCAGTTCTACTTTGCTTGTGCTCATTTAAAATACAATTACTCAATACTTGTCTTTATTGTTATTACTGTGAAGTCTTAATTTAGCTGTAGCCTGCTTTTCCCATTACGTTTGAGTTAACGTTATTTTAGACTGAATCTAGCTGTCAGCTAGCAGTTAGCCGAATTAGCTGTTAGCTAAACTAATGTTAGCTTCCCGGTGGAGGCTAGCCATAGGCTAGCGTGGAACAGATCGTGCAGGTCGTATCCTCGGTAAAACAGTATTATCTTGCGCATGCGCAGAACGGATCGTGCAGGCAGAACGGATCGTGTACCGACAGGGTCTGCAGGGGTACGCTGTTGATTTGACGCAGAAGCATAAAACGGCCTTAAGTGACAAAAGCAAAAATACATTGCGTTTAAGTGTGGGCGCGCCAGTTAAGGCGGCTGTAAAAGAAAAATGTGCGACCTTGTTCACCTGCGGCAGGACGAGCGGTATTATTTTTGCTCAACTGCAATGTGAAACACTAAAAGCTATCCTGCTGATGTTGGGAGGAAATGACTCGGATTAATGGCAGATAAACACCCTGATGATCATTTTCAGCTTTTAACTCTAGCTTCATGACACATGCTGCCTGATTAATTAACACCCCTGAATCGGAGAAGGATTGTAATAACAGTGATAATAGACATCTCTCTGCTGTGGCCATCTGCACTCGAAAGCTGGTGAAGCCACGTTTGTCACCACTGAATATATTTACAATGAAAAATTACTTTTTGATAACCTGTTCATTGTATTACACCACTGTTAACTGATATTACAGATGATGTGTAAGATGTATGGTTTTACTTACTGCACTAGTACCCTGATGCATTTCAATGTTCATATTTGATTTGTTGTGAATATAAAAAATATAATTTCTACATAAAAAAGAAAACTATGATTCTCTCCAAATTAGTAAAATGATAGGTCTAATATTTTTGTCATCAAATACCATAAAAAGTAGGCTATTTTGTTTGATATAATTGTGTGTTTCATTAACAACGGAGATTTGGGTTTTATGTGATGCTGTCTCCTCACTCCTCTTTCTTAGAAATCCTTCTGTTACCTCTGATTTTCTTTCCTTCCCTCATCTTTCTGCTTCTCTCCATCATACTGTATACTTGCCTTATATGAAAGATTATAAATGTGATATACAATATCATACATGGTATGTGCACATTACTCCTCTTCTCTCCACTAATGTTTACTTAAATTCAATGTAATAAGCTTATATTTGAAGTCACTAAACCCCCCCATCTAATAGTGAGATACTTGATAATTGATTTCAGCTTTCATCCCTCATCCTCTTGCTATGTAGCCTGCAGTTCTGAGATACTGAGCATCAAGATGTTTTACATTCCAGCTGGCAAAACTGTTCTGCAGGCACTTATCTTCAAACCAAGCCAGCATCCTCATGGTACGCTGAATGCAAAATATCAAAGATTTATGACATTAAGAAATTGTAGTTTCAATATTCAAACAAAGACTATGTGGCTAATGCTTAGGAGCCTCCTCCATCTATGGAAAACTAGATGAAGGTCATTCAAACGAGACAATGTCTGAAACTGAAAATGATTGTTTTATGTGGAGAACATTTCTTTAATATTGTTGTTTAGTGTGTCAAATGAAATCGAGCTGATTGTTATAACTTCATCAGAATCAGAATCAGAATCAGAATTAGAAAAGATTTATTGCCAGTTAAGTAGCACTTACTAGGAATTTGCTTTGGTTTGGTGCATACGTATAAACATATTTAAACATTAATATGAAATAAACAAACAATGAATACAGAAACAAATAATACATACATATAACAAATAACATTAAAAAGAAAAAAGAGGCTGCATGGATTAGTGCAGGATGTACAAAAATATATTTGAGGGATGTGCAAAGTTCAGGATATATATTATAGTATAAGCAACAGAGAAGAGAAAACAGAGAAGTTGATATTTAATGATATTATTCTAACTCTATCACAGACATTGTGCTTTGCTTGATGTCCAGACTTCGAAAAGCCACTTTGCATTTGGAAACAATGAAAACTTTATCAGTCAAACTTGCGGCCGTCTGACCGTGAAGCTGGCAGCCAAGTCAGGTGTCAATCCGATCCATCTGGCCACTGATGCCCGTCGGCCTGCCAACTCGCAGATGGCGAGAAGAGTCAATCCACTGTTAACCAGCACATGCAGATCTGACTTAATATTAAAACTATTCTAGCTCTCTTGATCAAGGCTCTGGTTCTTAGCTGGACCCCCGGCTCTATTTTATTTATATCTCTATTTTATTTAGGTGAAGTTTCGGCCCTCAGACCTTCAGAATCAACTAAGTCAATCAAAGTCAGACACATGCACTGAAGTTATATAGGCCACACCTTAGTCACATCACTGTCTTTAACAACCTCCCTCAATCACAAACACCCTAAAGCTTTTTAAAGTGACGAATGCATTTTTCCTAGCCTGACAAGCCAGACCCACATCAAGATGTTGGGTGTGGGAACTCACCATTGGCAGGGCTCAATCCGAGGGGCGGGATAAACAGTTGTCTTTCAAATTCCCTCTGCACGCAATAGGATAGCGCTACAACCAACCAGAGCAACGTTATTTGATAGATTAAACTTTTGCGGTATCCGGTCGGCAAAACTCCGAACACATCTTCCTTTTTTAAGAATGACTTCAGAGCTGTTCTTTGTTAGTTTCTCAAAGAAAAGCTTAACTCCAAGTCTTCCAGAGTTGCGGCCTAAGCTGATTCGAAAGACCGCTGTTCGCCAGCAGCAGCAGCCATCTTCTTTGTTTTCAAGTAACAGGGAATTCACGCGGAACCGTTGCAACCATTGACTGTGATCGCAACTCTGCCGTCATTATGTTAAGCCCACCCACCGACTCTATACACAATGTGTTTGGTTTTTCCAGCTCGCAAGCCAACGGAGAGTTGCTAGACTGACCCTGGCTGCAAATTACATTTGCTGTCGCTAGGGTGTGTCTAGATTTCTAGGCTACATTTTTCCCTGAACGCCCCCAAACTTGGGTTCCTTTACCTATGACACTATTGATGCATCCAAGAGGATGAAATCTATTCAGTTTAAAGAATTTGTGAGAGCTCAAGGCTATTTATTCTTTCATCAGCTACACTGAATATGCGATCAGCTTCACTGATTTTCTTCCTGCGTGTTTGTTATGGTCCAACCCCACTATTATGCCCTTTTGAACAATTCCTACTTGCAACATTCATCAGCACCACTGAAAATGTTGTTTCCTTGCGACTTTTAAAAAATCTACACTGTGGCCAGTGAAACACTCAAGCTGAGATGAGAATCGATCTGAAACTGTGGGTTGGGGAAACTACCATTTGAAACCACTATCACCAGCCACTAAAAGATTTAAACGAGATGGAAATGGTTAGACTTTGATCACCAGCTGTCTGGTAATGACACTTATCTCTCCTATCTCTTCTCTAGTGGACAGAATAATGACATCATTTTCTAGGGCCAACACGCCCCTGCTGCTCCATGCAGCGCAGCACGCTCTTAGCCGCACATCCGTTAGAAAACACTACAAAAAGATCCTTAACAGTCAAATCCGTTTTGAAGCACCGCCATGCTGCACAGCTCCAACTTATACTGCCGGGTCAATATATTTCCAGCCAGGGAGAAGAAAGGTAGTGTACGCTTGTGAGCTGGAGTGGGTGCTAAATATTAAATATTTTATCAACAGCTCACTGACAACGACAAAGAGAGCGAGCAAGCAGGAAATGTAGCAGGGCTTGGTGCTAGACGCTGTGGGAGCAGCAGTGAGTGGTGACAGGTGGGTGCCAGTGTTACGTGAGGAAAGGTTTGAAAACATCAGCAATCTGACGGATAACAACACCAGAAGTACGTGGGCCAAGGCTGCATGATCAGAGAGGTTGGGGGAAAGCATTCGTAGAGTCTCCACTTATACACCTGCTGGTACAAGGTGTGTGTGTGAGTGAGTGGTAGAGACAAGCTTTTACTCTCACGGAAAATACATGACCACAGGTGAGGAAATCCAGCTGAGATTAATGTGAGTTCACACACAGGTTCATAAATGTATGTATGGAGGAGAAGAATGGAAAGCATCCGCAGAGATATGCCGTGCATCAAGCAGACATGAAATTTAAAGAAATAAAATAAAAATAAAAACAACAGTGGAGAAGGTTTATAGATCTTGGACAAAGAGACATATTTCCTTTGAAGAAATACAAGAACCTGTCATTCTGGTTCAGTGCTAGTCAGACTGTACATTTCAAAGTCTGGACCCAAATCATGAAACAGTAGGGGAATCCGGCATAAAAACACAAATCTGGCAGTTTCATCCCCCTTGTTTACCCATCCTTCAACCAGAATATGCCCCAGGTGTCCTAGGAAGTTCAACTGGGCTGGAAATTTGACCCGTACACACACTTGTGTAGACCACACATTGTCTCTGTATATATTTACAGTAGCCCAAAGAGACCAGCTTGTACCACCTTAAATCTCAAGGAAAAAAAGGAACAGTATTTTTCTTTCACATTGATCTTCTATCTTGTTGATAGAAGATCACATGTTTTCCAACCAATAGATTGTTGGTGATGGTAGGTCTCATAGTACAGTTACTACTTTACACACCAGTGATGGCAAGCTGTAGCATGATTTTTTTGTGCATGCCATATGACAGGAATAAGTCTGTCTCTGGACAGTGCTGACAGACAGATATATAATGCAGGATATTATGTAATATCATGCTGTCCTTAACATTTAGGAACTGTTACATTTGGGTTATTTCCAGGCTGGGAAAAAATTACCATGCTGGGGAATATTTCCATATAAAACTGAAACTCCATTAATACGTAAGTAATGACTTCACAGTTTCAAACAAGTAAAACTATTGGAGTTTATTAGCCAAGTTTGCTAGCTTAGTGGCTAGTCACATGCCAGCTAGTTTATATACTTGGGTAACGTAACACTTTCTCCATCCTAATTCTTGGGACACATTTGTGCTTTAAATATGATGATTAACATGTTTTTGATAATTTAATTAGGTGTGTGTGCATAAACTAAATGGTTTATTCTCAGCCAAAGCTACTTCTAATGTTTGGTGGGATGATACTTTAGTTGAGCTACACAAATGGAAAGTAATTTAATCCAGTGAGAATTTGTTGGGTTTTTTTGAGTAATTTTTCTTCTTCTTAAAAATGTTTAATTTAATTTAAGTTTAATTAATTCAATTTTGTACTGAATGGGTTTACTGCTATAGCTACTTGGTCTCGTAGATTAGACCAGTATAGCTTTTGGTAGCTAGTGTTAGCAAACTTTAGATAGATATTGCTGTGTAACTGACATTACTGAGTCAGTTTGCTGACTTTATGTTTCAGCATTTACCATTATGCTAAAATTGTCATTCATGTCGACCGTGACCAAGTAGTTTTAGTTGACTAAACTAAACCAGAGTTTGCAAGAGTTGTTGTATTGGTCATTTGTAACGGTTTTAGGAGGCACTAGTCAATATCCACGATGTTCCACTTCCAGGATTGCTCCGGTGCCTCCAGAAATTCCGCCGGATGTTACTCTTTTCAGCCGGATGACCGTTACCTTCCGCTTTCTTTGTGTTGTAATTTTAAACTCTGGTCAATTTATGAGGACTATGGTTAACTGCTAACTAATCTGAGTTTTCTGTTGCATGACTAAAACAACCTTTGAACGGACACATGTTCCACTAAAACAAGTTCCTTCCTGAGACTATTTTGCAGGGGCACCGTGGCTCCGTCTGGCGCTTAGCACCGACCATGACGATTTACTTGTTAAATGTTACTTGTATACTTGTTGGATATTTATTATTTAGTGTATTTGATTTGATCTGATTTTGTCCTAAATCAAGACTTCATGTACATTATTGTAAAGGGTGAGACCTCTGTCCAATGCCCAATTGGATATAATATGACAATGTTCAAACTAATCAAACTGAGAAAAGGAGGTTGTGTCTATGCTTACTGTAGATAACACCAAACAATACAAAAATATACTTTAAAATTGAAATTCAATACACCTGTAAAAAAAATGTGCCTCTTATTAAACTGAAACAACTGTACAGGAAAAAGACAAGAGGAAGTTGTTTTTAACAGGCTTTATTCTAAAACAAATCAGACATTTTCCCAAGCCCACTCTGTTGAATTAACACATTAGGATTATTCAGTCCAAGTCTAACTCAGCCATCGATTCACTCAGAGCAAAGAGCCTGGGGTCGATTTTAAAATGCTGATCAGCTTTGTGTTCGAGTTAAGATGTACAGTGGAAATAAGTCAGGAGGGAGACTGAGAAGGAGACGGAGACAGAGAGAGACAGGAGAGGTGTGTGTGTGTGTGTGTGTGTGTGTGTGTGTGTGTGTGTGTGTGTGTGTGTGTGTGTGTGTGTGTGTGTGTGTGTGAAAGAGACAGTGACAAGGAGACAGCTCCCAGCAGAACTCTAAAACAACAGCGTGTCTTGCTGACGGATGATACTCAGAGGCCGGCTGGCCAGCCATGCGAACAACCCATTCCCTCCTGAACAACCCGTCACAGAACAGGATCCACATCAGCAGTGCACAAGAGAAGAGGAGAGAAAAGAGAGATGGGAAAGGGGAAAGGAGGGGAGGGGAGGGGAGGGGAAGGTCAGAAGAGGAGAGAGAAAAGGGTACAAGAGAAGTAGGTGAGAAAGGAGGAGATGGAACGATAAGGGAAAGACTTAGATCATGAGGGGAGAAAGACGAGCGGGAGGGAGGCAAAGTGAATCAAAGAGGAGGCCAGGGAGATTTCAAAAGGGCAGTTAAGCCGACTTTCTCAATTATTCATTTGGAAATCAATACAACCCCCATGCAGCAGCAGCGAGGGAGGTTAAAGAAAGAACGATGATGATAGAATTTCAACTGATTTCATTTTTAAGTTGTGATCAATTATTTAGCTCTGGATGCTTGTGTGATACACATAAAAAGGGTTTTGTGATACAAAGGTATATTTGTTTTTTTAATAGTTTATTGTTTTGCTTTGAAGATGGGTTTTCATATTTTTGGGTACCTTAATTTATAGGTTGATAATTTAAAAGTAATGAGAAAAATAAGGACATGCTATTCCATATTGTGCCAGTAGGTGGCAGTAATAGCTTTCCACAGCATCCGGTACACTTTGTGACTGCCGTACGTGAGTTCATAATCCAGTTGAATGGAGAAAGAACAACACGTCGTCCTGTCTCATTTCTTTCTGTGTACTTTTTCCTGCTGTTACAGGTTAGTTTCTACCACATAAAACAATACAGACATTTATAAGATGATCCTAGTCATAAGCAAGATGATATCGGCACGCTAATGTGTTGCTAATTAAGTTAAAAGTGAACTTGAACTGAAGTAACGGTAACCTCGCATGTCCCGTAATGGCGTCATGTCTACTTGTTATTTTTCCGATTTAGCTACATGCTATTATTTTCTACTGTGTTTTATCTGTCAGTGGCTCCTGGACATTGGTAAAATAAAAAAAGTCAATGTGTAGCAGCTCATTATTGCAGCGCAATGATTATTAGGTTATAGTTGTTTACCAAGCTAATCACTGCTATTCCTGTTCCGGCTACAGTAACTTGAGCTAATGGGTTAGCCTATTGTTCGTGTAGCATTTGCTGTTTAGTCGTTCCCGCCAGTGTCGTTTCAATATGGACTTACCAGGTTTTCTTGCTCATGTATTTGGGTCACAGAGTTAGGCTGCATCTCATTTCTCATTACCCCTTACCCTTAGTTTTGCGCGTTCACGTGAGAGTAAGGACTATCCCAATTCTCGTTTTGATCAAGGGGTAGGGCTAAGGGGAAGGGTTAGATACCCCTTAGTTTTAAGCAAAGTCACGAGCTTACTTGAAAGCAAGGGGTACCCAGAATACACTGCGCAGCCGGCAACAATGGCGACCAGATTGACCAGAGAGACCCATAAATGTAAGTATTTTCGGCTTAAAGAATTGATTTAAAAATTACGAAAGTCTTGTTTTGTGCTCTACGCAGTCCCATACATATATATTTGCAACCATGTTTGCAATTGAAACGTTTTTAAAATCGCTAGTTTGCTACACTAACGCTAACGCTAACGTTACAATGCTTATTTGCACAACTGTCCCGCATTTCTCTGCCTTGAATGGACTCCATGCATGTCTACAGTGTTAACTAAACTCCATTAGCAGCCTATTTCGTTTGATATCAGTGCATAACACTACTTGCTTTGGAGAAATCGATACGTGTTTTACATTTACCGTCCTGTATCACACAGGGAAGAAACATGAGGAAACCCGGCAGCTGATCCACTTTTGGGCTGAAAACGAGCAGAAGTTTCTTGCGTTCATGTTGTAGCCATTCATTATTGTATTGGTACTGTATTATTGTAATCATGTGTAATACATTCCTGTTCATGCACCTGTACATTGTTGTTGGTTATGATACAGAACACTAATTAAAGAAATGGAGTTGGAGGGAAAGGTTACTGGCCAACAGGCATCAGACTGTGATCTGGAATTTCAGAATAGCTGTAGTTTTTTTGTTTGTTTGTGGTCTTGTGTGTCTTCTTTTAGTTTTATACGTTTTAGTGCCTTTTTTATATGTGTGTGACATGTAAGTTATGGTTATAACAGTTGTAATAATGTTATGTTTATTTATTTATTGGGCAATAAAGACAGCTTTTTGTTAACAAAGAAAGTGTTTCTGAACATCAATGATATTCAAAACAGTGATAACTGAAACAGATATACAACACACCATGCAGTGTGTATACAAATATTTATTGCAAACAGACCTAAGTATGTATGATGACATAAACGTAACCAAGTGCCGTCTCATTTCATAGGGGTATGTTTTCACCCCTACCCCTTACCACTCGGTTTCGAGGGACAAGGGCTAGGGGTAAGACGAAGGAGTAGGGGGAATGGGAAGGGGAAGGGGGAAGACAGAGAAATGAGATTCAGCCTTACTCTATGTTAGGCAGTTAATAGGTAAATGTTTTACTATTAGTGAGAGAAATGGTGAAAGTATTCACATTAGACACACCTTAATGAGAAGGTTGATGTGTTACTGTACTGTATATTGCATTAGTAGTCTCAATGAAGGTATAATATACAAAGACAGACATATATGATATGTTTTGTATAGAAAAGGGATTTATCATTGTGTCAATGAGGAATGAGTATGTTTTGTAGTAATGTAACAGATGTAAATTGGTCTATGTACCGCTATATTTTCTTGTTAAGAGCTATAAGAGCTATATCTGGTTTTGACCAGTGCATTTATGCAAAAATAATATAACAGAAAGAAGAGTATTCATGTGAGAAATAAACATAATCCAGTTGAATGGAGAAAGAACAACACGTCCTGTGTCACTTCTTTCTGTGTAGGTTTTCCTGCTGTTACAGGAGTATCTCAATAACATGCTAACGGGTGTCAAGCTGGGACCCGTTACATTTGCTAATTTCCAAACAGCCTTAACTGTACTTTCTGGACCAGAGTTGTTTAAAGAAAAATGTTGAGAAAAAGGGCGTGCATGGGTTGTGCCCCTTAAACTGGAGAATAGTAAGGGAAAGAGATGAATAAACACACGTATCGCACTTCGCTCGTCTCTGAATTGAGTCAGATTTTTAACAAAGCAAACAAAACCCATACATTTCCCACATAACACACTATGTGTCAGGACCACAGTTATCATGACTAAATTATCTTTTTAACTTTTTTTAAATTATCTAAATACTACTAGAGCATTAAGTCTTACTTATGAAATACATTTCAACGTGTATAGCTCACTCTACATAGGAACAGACTAGAGTGCGGATCGGGCCCGCGTCCGACAGAGCAGTAACCGAACCCGGCCCGAGCCCGACAGTCATTAAGATATTTATGTCCGAGCCAGACCCGAGCCCGACCCAGTTAAAATCTCGTTTTTTTCTCATACTAATGACACATGTACGTTTGTTGGTGTGGAAAGCCCGCTTTTATTAAGCAAATGTAGGAAGGCATTCGGAAATGTCACACACACGGGGCAACAAGAGCACGTTAACACAGGCACGCACCTACATAATAAGCTTTTTTAAATTTAAAATGTTCAATGCCTTATCACGCTGATGTGACCGAGCCCAACCTGAACCCAAACATCATTTCTAAATATCTGTCAGAACCCAGCCCGGCCCGTCAGGTACCGTTGGGTCCCGACAGGCTCAGTTGGGTATCCATTCTCTAGAACAGACACAGTGATACATTAAACACTTGCATACAGTATATGAATGTAAACAGTGACTAGCCTAAATGTGTAGTCTCACTTTGCCAGACCTTCCTCCACAGCGCTGCGGAGGAAGGTCTGGCTATTCCACAAAGCATTCCGGGATGGGAGAAAATCGTGCTCTGGTGTATTGGCATTTCTTTTAACCAATCACAATCTTCATGGGCGGTGCTAAGCACCGCACGGAGCCACCGGGCCTCTGCAAAATAGCCTTGGAAAGAAACTTGTTTGGGTGGAACGTGTACGTTCAAAAGTTGTTTTAGTCGTGCAACAGAAAACCTCAGATTGGACAAATAGTCTAGCTAGTTGTCTGGATTTACCCTGCAGAGATCTGAGGAGCAATTAACCATAGTCCTCATAAATCCACCAGAGTTTGAAATGCTAACACAAAGAAAGCGGAAGGTAACGGACATCCGGACGAAAAAAGCGTGATCCGGCGGAATTTCGGACGATACGACGTTCCGGAGTGGAATGTCGTATAGACTACACAGAGTCTAAACAGTTGGACTCTAAGGCGGGAACACGAGGACTCCTGCAGCTAGCTTAAATACCAACAGTTAGGCAAAAACATTTAAAAAAAAAAAATGTGTCTCTTAAATTGCATGTCCTGAGAATACATTAAGAACTGAGATAAGACAGACATTAGCTTTTCTCCAAATGTATTATTTTTGCCTGAAAATTTATAATTATTATCAGTCACACATGTTGTGGCCTGGGAGGCCAGACTGTCCTCATTTCTGTTTTATTGAAGAGGTAAAGCTAGGCTGAGAATTAACAGACAAAACCACATGTGTTGTGTGAGGAATGTGTTCTTAAATGACCTGCTTGGATTAAGGAGAGGGTTGTAAAAAAAGAAAATGGTTGTAAAAAATAACAATAAAAATACGTCATGTACTTACCTTCCAGAGTGCACTCTTCCTCTCATTTTGAATGTGTAGCTGTTAAGTTGTAAGGCTAGGAAAGCTGCTGACTGGTATAACAAGAAAGATTACACATGAAGCGAGGGCAATAGCCTTTTGTTTGTGATCAGATCAACCCATTAAACCCCCTGACTCATCAGGTCCTCGCAGCTTCCTCTCCAAACTCTTCCATTACGTGTTGTGGCCAGAGGGATCGAGGGATAGATCTCTTAAATGTCATGAAGACTGATGGCGGGTGCGTTAAAGTGTGGTGACATTACTGCCTCTACTCTCCCTCTTTTTAAGTCAGGCTTGTATGCCTTCCGCACTGACATTTCGCCGGCCGTGTTTACGTGGGACTTGCCGGCCAAAATGCCACTCCAAGATTTATAGCTTTGAACACTGGCTGGTGGAGCGGAGAGAAGATGTGCGCAACCAGGTAGACAGAGGCAGCGAACAAATGAATTTGAGCATTCATTGGTTCTCCAGCTTCTCGCTTTCCTCTTTTCAACTTTCATCTCCTCCTCCCTCCGACTTTCATCTCCTCTGTACTGTAAAATTCTCCTCCCCTCCAGTCTAGCTTCTTTGTTTTTGTCCAAAACAACCGATTCTCTTCTCTTCTGCTCTTTTATGTACATGTTTTAATGTTTTGTCTTAATGAGAGAAAATTTGCATTTTATGTTTTTCTTTTCCCATAAATTGTTGTTT
This sequence comes from Sander lucioperca, assembly GCF_008315115.2. NCBI lineage: Eukaryota > Metazoa > Chordata > Actinopteri > Perciformes > Percidae > Sander > Sander lucioperca. The sequence goes on from NC_050176.1 coordinate 14,023,652, forward strand.
AAATGTTGATGTGATCAGGTTTTTTTTTTGTTTTATTGTTCAATAAAGTCGTTTTTAAAAGTTTTTTTTTTTCTGCTATGCCAGTGTTCTGTTTTTTTTTTTTATGATTAAAAAATAACCACATATAACACTGCATAGCAGTAACTACATAGGCCAGCATTAAAAAAACACAGAGGATAAAAACACAATCAAATCCAAAGGCTTATTTTCCATTGTGGTCTCACTTGTCTTCTGTTGTCTGCTTTTTCTTTTGAACTGACTATTTTCTTACTTTTCAGATTCTTTTCTCTTCTCCATCTTTTTAAGAGCTATTATCTCCATGACCAAATGACCAAAACTGTCCTTGCCATAATACTGTAGCTGTAGTAATAGTCTCATTTTAAGTGATGAAAGTTGTGATGTTAGCCCTGTTTCATTCCCTGAAGAGAAACACAAACCATATGACAGGAAAATCTAAAGCCTACACTTGCAGTGCAACTTCACTTCTGCTTTACGCACCATTTTCCCCCTCGTTAAAAGACCCTTGTAACATTCCTGGTTGGCAAAATGAGATTCAATGAAAAGAGAACATTCAGAGGGGAAAAAGGTTTCTGAATGCAGGGTAGAAAAGTAAGAAACATGCACATAAGAGCGCAACTTTTTTAATGGTTCAATGTCATGGACGTGTACCACATAACTCTGCATGGTGATTTTCTGTGAGACAAGCAGTCACATCTCAAGGGCATTGTTTTTTCTTCCTTTATGGGTTGCATGAAAAACGTCCTTTCTCCCCTGCTGCGCCCCAGTACACCGTGTGTGACCCACATAAAACAGTCAAAAGGCCGCCCAGCCTATGTGCTTACTGTTTGTACACACATCATATGTCACACCGCACTGAGTGTCATTATCGCATGGTGGGGACATTAACTTCCTCCGTGGGAGCAGCTCTGCTGTATAATGTGTGGGATGCATCATCCCTCAGCCGCAGCACCAAACTCCAACCACCACCATCTCTCAGTGTGAAGGAGTGATCTGTCATGCTGGCAAGGTGGCACGCTGAGTCCCACTAAAACATGCACTGTGAATGGTTTCTCTTTGTGTAATGAACTACAGCTCGCTGACGCCATTTGTGACTGCTTGCTCTGAATATATTCATCATGTAACATCATTGTATCTCCACATCCCTTTTCCCAAGATCCACATCTTTTTAGGAGCTAAGACTCAGCCTTGGTGTTACTTGGATGAAAATGCATTTCTGACACATATAAATGAGACTTGGAAAGATTTTATGAGTGCAGTGGGTCGCATAGACTACACGCAATCCTACAATGTATAAAAAAACCTGGAAACAATTACAGAAACTGGAAACACAAGGTTTTCAAGAGACAGCGACATCATTGTATTGTACTGTGAACAGATATTCTTCCCCACAGCTGCAACCACACTGTGCACCACTGCTGCCTGAATGCACACACTAATCACATGCTAAATGAGAGTATTGGCTACAATTGATTCTCTATAGATGTATATGTTGTAGAATATTACTTTTTATCTTTATCTTTGAGTTGCACCGGTTACCACATCCCACAGTGATGTCAAAATGTCCTGACCACATGTACACTTCTACATCTCTGCAGCGAGGTTACAAGGTAAACGGGAGGGGGACCAGACGCATCTGGAAGAGCAAATAAAACATGAGCTCGCAGATTTGTCTGGTTCCCAGGCTAATATGATACACTAATAAAATACAATGCAGTATTAAATATTCAACTACCTAAATGTATATAGAACAGGCAATACTGGCTACACATCAATCAGCTTTAAAATGCTATTTGTATGTATTAACAATGTTTTAATGTTATGTATGAACATTTACTCTCAGATATTTTTATTGAAGTTCAATCACAAACACAGAAATGCTCATACAATGCACATTTTCCTTTTTTTTCTTTCTAAGTGTCAAAGCACAAACCCCCCTCCCCTCCCACTAGCCACATCCACAAACGACACCTCCCACGGAGCACTGTACCTGGAACACTGCAGGAATCTGCTGGAAGTCAAGTACCAAACCGCAATTGTAAATACTAAAAATTAAAAATAGATTGATTAAAAAAAAAGAAAAAAACAAACAAAAACAGAATGAATAGACAGAGAAATTAAGATAAATGGGTAGAAGAGGGCGGATTTAGACATTGACAAATATAGACTATGTAACTGACAGAAAGACAAGCAAAGAAGCGAAACAGAGGAAAGAAAAAACCTTCAGTTTGACTGAAGACTCAAAGTATTTCAGAAAGGGTCCCCACACCCTCTGAAACCTCCCACCTGAGTTACAAACTGAGTAGCGGATCTTTTCAAGGTCTAGACAGGACATGATGTCCCTAAGCCACTGAGCGTGTATGGGCGGAGCAGCATCCCTCCATCTTAGTAGTATTGCTCGCCTAGCCAAAAGAGAAGCGAAGGACAGTGTGCGACTTTTGGTTGGAGTTAGACGCGTGTCATCCACCCCAGTGGTGCCAAAAAGGACAATCAGTGGGTTGGGCTCTAGCTCAAGATTAAGAATGAGGGATAAGGCTTGGAAAACATCTCTCCAGTATCTTTCCAGGCTGGGACAAGTCCAGAACATGTGAATAAGTGAAGCCTCACCTCTCTTACATGTGTCACACAAGGGATCAACATCTGAGTACATGTGAGATAATTTGACTTTAGATATATGTGCCCTGTGCACCACCTTAAACTGTAACAGGCAGTGACGTGCACAGAGAGATGTTGAATTTACCAGCCTGAAAATGGAATCCCATACATCGTTTGACAGTGAGAGGTTTAACTCCTGCTCCCAAGCAGTTTTAATTTTGTCCACAGGAGCCTGATTTATGCCCATCAATTTGTCATAGATGACCGATATTAAGCCCTTGCGCAATGGATGCAGACCCAGTAACACATCGGCGGTGGTCGCAGTGGTTGCCTCAGGGAAACTAGGTATCTGAGAATGGAGAAAGTGTCCCGCCTGCAGGTATCTGAAAAAATGGGTATTTGGTAGGCTGAACTTTTCAGACAGTTGTGCAAATGATGCAAAGTTATTACCAGTAAAAAGATCTTCAAACTTCTCGATGCCCCTTCTGCACCATTCTTGGAATGCAGAATCAGATAGTGAAGGTTGAAAGAAAGGGTTGGACAGAATAGGACTCAAGAGAGAGAAATCATGGAAACCAAAATGCCTCCTGAACTGAGCCCACACCCTCACTGTATGCCAAACCGTCGGACTAAGCCGATATGATTGAGTCCAATGAGTCAAAGAAAGATTTATGAATGAAGATTGGTATAGATTGAAAGAGATATAGAAATTTAGGAAGAATATTCATTTTAACAGAATTGATCCAGCCCACCAGGGATGTAGATAGGGGTGACCACTGCATCAAGCGCTCTTTCACGTGATTTAGTAGAGTCTGAAAGTTTTCTTTAAAAAGACACTTGTGTTTCCTTGTAACTATAACGCCGAGGTAGGTAAATTTATGTCCCACAATCTTAAAAGGGAGGTTGGTATACTTTAAGGCAAGTGCCTCCGTATTCACAGGAAAAAGTTCACTCTTGTGTAAATTCAATTTATATCCCAAAACCTGGCCAAATTGAGTGAGTAAGGACAACATTGCAGGTAAAGAGGTATCTGGGTTTGATATAAAAAGTAAAAGATCATCGGCGTACAGAGACACTTTAAGTTCACTTCCTTTCCTCAAAAGCCCTGAAATATCTTTGCAGCTGCGAAACGCGTTTGCTAGTGTCTCTATGGCCAGATCAAAAAGTAGTGGGCTTAAAGGGCACCCTTGACGGGTTCCTCTGTGAAGATTGAAAGGTTGAGACCGTTGAGAGTTGGTAAGGATAGAAGCAGTTGTACTTGTATATAGCAGTTTAATCCATCTAATGTAGTTTGGTCCAAAGCCAAATTTTTCTAGGACTGCAAATAAATATTTCCACTCCACTCGGTCAAATGCTTTCTCTGCATCTAGAGAAAGGACGCATTCTGGAACTGCCTCAGAGGGTGAGTACAAAATGTCAAATAAATGACGTATATTGAAATAAGAGTGCCATTTTTTTACAAATCCAGTTTGATCCTCTGATATGATCAGTGGTAGTATACCCTCAAAACGTTTTGAAAAACTCTGCCGAGAACCCATCAGGTAAAATGAGGAGATAGCAGCCGCTATCTCCCCCTGCGATATAGGCTCGTCCAACCTAGTCATATTGTCATGGGTAAGTGTGGGGACATGTAAGCGATTTAGGAAACTTTCCATCAATGTGTCATTTGGGAGGTCAGAAGTGTAAAGTCTGGAATAAAAAATCCTAAATGTGTCATTGATTTTAGAGGTTTCTGAGGTGATGTTGCCGTCATCCATCTGGATTTTTGTGATGTGCTGTTTTGCCTTAAATCCCTTCAGCTGATTGGCTAACATTTTACCAGATTTGTCGCCATGAACATAAAATAGACTCCTGCTCCGCAATAATTGCCGTTCAACTGAATGTGTTGAGAGGAGGTCAAATCTAGTTTGGAGTTCCACACGTTTTTTTGTATAGTTCAGGGTTCTTGATGTGAGCATATTTTTGATCTATTTCTTTAATTTGATTACATAACTCTATTCGTTCTTTCTGAGCTCTTTTTTTCATATTTGCAGTAAAAGAAATAATTTGCCCCCTAAGGTAGGCTTTCAAAGCATCTCAAATGGTCAGGCTGGAGGTTTCAGATGATGTATTTATATCAAAGAAGAGGGTTATCTGCTCCTCCATAAATTTCACAAAGTCATTATTGGACAGTAGAGTTGAATTAAAACGCCAATGTCTCTCTACAAATGGGAGGTCTGGAAGGGTCATGATATCACTATACTCTGATAGTCACAGGAACGGGCAAATGGTATCAGTTGATTGTCAACAAGAAAGTAGTCAATCCTAGAGAAGGTATGGTGGGAATGAGAGAAGAATTGTTCGTTTGGATGGAGATATCGCCATATTTCTGTGGCACCATAGTTGTCTAGGAAAGACTGAATGAGTAATGCAGATTTACTCATTATACCGGGGTTCGGAGAAGATTGGTCGAGCACAGGATCGAGCCAACAATTAAAATCCCCACCAAGTATGAGATGGTATGAGCTCAGGTCAGGAAGAGAAGAGAAGAAACCCTTTAGAAAATCCACATCGTCCACATTTGGGGCATATACATTGGCGAGCGCTACCTTAGTATTATACAATTTCCCTGAGACAATGATATAGCGACCATTTGTATCTGATATTACGTTATGGAGTTCAAAGGGAATATTATGGTTAATAAGAATGGAGACCCCTCTAGCCTTAACCTGAAAAGTGGAATGAAAATGCTGCCCTGCCCACCGCAACATCAGACATGAATTGTCAGAACCACGGATGTGTGTTTCTTGTAAAAAAGCAATGGCTGTTCCAAATTGCTTGATGTGTGAAAAAACCCTTCTTCTTTTAACAGGGTGATTTAAACCCTTGACATTCCAGCTCAATAAATTTAAGGGACTAACCATTCTCCCTAGCAGAAAAGATGGGTTGATAAGCACAGGTAACAGTCTCAAGAACATATTGAACACAAAATGACACAAAATATGTGCGTGGCTGAAAAACCCACCCCCCACCTCCCCTTCCCACAACAACACAGCTGCCAAAGAACATAGCAGCAAGCTCTTCAAAACATCTATTATCCACATAAAGAAAATCTTCCTGTAGCACCATCTTTAGCTCCCTGTTATTATACAGAACATAAACTACGCTCTTATGTTAACATCTTTTTTTGAACGCACGCCCTATAGGGGGAAAAAACGCAGCACCCCAAAGTGTTTCCTATGTGGCCCTGAAAACAGTACAGAAAGCTACACATATAAACTGTTACTTAGCAAAAATACTTGTGAACTTTACAGTGTTGTTCCGACCAAGACAGGATAGTCCGTTGACTTTAAAGAAAAGGAAAATACTCACATCACCGCAGCTTTAATTGACATGTTTACCTTGACTATGATGGAGGAGGCAAAACGACCACGGCGACAAAATCTCTGGGCAGTAGTCCTCCACAATGCAGATCTGCTGGCTGCAGTAGTCCAATTTCCCCCTCCGTCCTAGCCTCACGGATCAGAAGATCTTATATCTGGTAGCGATGTAGACGAAGGATGACCGGTCACGGTCTCTGTCCCGGGGCTGGTTTAGGTGCCAGTGAACGATGGGCTCTGTCAATCTCTGGCGGAGATGGAAGTATCCCCTTCCCGAAAACCTCACCCAGCAGACCCGAGAAGAATTTGGTAGGTTGCCCACCTTCAGTAGACTCAGCCAGGCCAAGGATGCATAGGTTTTGCCGTCTGTTGCGACCTTCCAGGTCAATGACTTTAGCCATTAGCTTGGAGTTGTTTTCACGGAGGCTGGAGCATGCATTTTCTAGCTCACTGACACGCTGGCTCAGGTCCTCTGAAATAAGCTCGAGAGAACTCAGACGTTGGCCCTGGTCTTCCACGGTGGCCCGGACTTGATCGAATTTCGTTTCCAGCAGGCTAAAAGAGGTCCTGAAGTCTGTTGCTAATGCCGAGCGGTGCTGGTCCAGGAGCGCCGAGATAGCCTCCATCGTTAAGCTAGTCGGCGAGTCGTTCTTTTTTCCGGATCTGCCACTCTTTGAAGCCATTTTAAGACAGGTGCACGTGAAATAAAATAAGTGCGTGTAAAATAAAATAAGTGCGCAAATTCTTTAATAATATGGTTGTGAAATAAAATGGTTGTAGGAGCAAAAAGGTTTGAAACGAGGAGGAGCACGTGCGTCTTGCGTCTACTCCATGCAGCTGCCCGGAAGTCCTCCCATGTATGAACATTTAAAAAAAATATCTCACAGGGGGCATTTCTCTGCAGAATGCGTACTTTTTCTACTTTATGTAGGCTACATTTAGTTGATAACACTTTCACGTAAAGGGAAACACCACCTAAATAAGAATTCCAATATGTTTTTTTTTCCATGGCCTAGGAAAGGTCAATCAATATTTGTGAACATGAGCTTCTCTCTTTCAAAGCCAGAAACTAGAGAAGTAACCTCTCAAACTTGTAATGACATCAAGTATAAAGTTTGGAGCTGCTTCAGAGACAATGAATGGGAGACAGATTTAATTTGTTTTATTTTTTATACCCCAATGAGCTTTATTCTATTGTTGTGTTCTCAGTTTGGAAACGGAAAATGTACCCATATACTCAGAACATTCCCCTGGGTGCTCTGGTCAAAATACATCACCACCGAAACCAGGATGACGGTGTCTTGGACCAACAAAGAAGAAACAAGGGACATGAATAAATGACTTTTGTTTAACTAATTTATATATATATATATATATATATATATATATATATATATATATATATATATATATATATATATATATATATATATATATATGTCATCTATAATATGTGTGGCAAACTTGTAATGGATTATTTTTCACATTGTTGCATTGGTATTTTTTTGTTGATGTACTTCTTCCACTACTGCTGTTTACAGTCAGTATGTGGAATGGAATTCAAACATATTTTAAGTTTCTGAAGGTTATGATAAGACTTCATTTTAATGCTGGAATACCTGAATCATCCAATTCACAGTAGTTCCCATGCATATCTTCCTCTCATTTTTCTTATATGCTTCATTACCAGGTCATCTCTTGTCCTTGCTCCAACTCAGCACAGCCCACTGCAGAAGGCTTGTAAGTAAGACAGACCTGCATCATATCCTCTTCCATCCCTGTGTGGTTTCTTCTCTCTCTCTCTCTCTCTCTCTCTCTCTCTCTCTCTCTCTCTCTCTCTCTGCTTGCCAGGCTCGACCAGCCTTTCAGTTCTGCCTGGTCTCGAGGCTCCCAGGCATGATGAATGTGGAACAGGGCCCAGCCCAGGCTCCTGCCATTACCCCGTGACAATTTATTACCCTTTATCTGTAGGCACAATTAACCCAGGCCCAGGAAATAGGGACTTATCAGTCCTTCATTAACAGGACCTGCCCATGTCCCCATCCCTCTCTGTCACCTGACACACACACACACACACACACACACACCTCAGTCTGTGTGGGCATTCAGTTTCTCTTTTTGTATATGGCTTGCAGTTTCTTTCACCATCTCTATTACAACCATTGACTCTCTCGCTCTCACACACACACACACACACACACACACACACACACACACACACACACACACACAAAAACACACGCACACATCCAATCTCTCTCTTTATTTCTGTCCTTTCCACATGTCCTTCTATTTTCTGTCACACACACTTGACTTTCTTTTTTAGTATTTTTGTACATGATGAACACCCGGAGTAACATTACAGTGCTCTGATCTGTGTTTCTATGATCCATTATTTACACACAATTGGCCTAAAATAGAAAAGTCCTTGCTGTGGACTGTGTTTTCTTTGGAACTCCTTTCTACTGAAGGAATGATTCTCGTGGAATTCGTTGATAGTGTGTTCTGGGGATTATCCAGAGTTAGAGACACTGTTGTTGCTGTGGATTCGTTTTTTTAACTGAGAATGATCATGTGAATCAAAGGTGATGATATGTCAGTGTTGTGTTAACAACTTGTTTTGACAGTCCCCAAGAGACCAAACAAATCAGTTATTGCAGTTTTAAGTATTTCTCCTTGAACTTAAATATTTATGACTAAATAAGCAACAATCAGAGTTACGTTTTGGGGAAAACAACATCCTTAGGTGTTATTTATTATGAATAGTCAACTAATTTCACCAGGACTGTGTAGTTTGGATTCAACCAAATTTGATTGACAGTGGCCTGCCAACAAGCCGACCAGTGTCATCCATTTATTACTGTAAGCGAGGTACATTCTCCCCATAAACCACCAATTTTCAAACATTTGTCAGTGCATCTTGAAAGGCACATGGAGGTTTTATATTTGCAAAATTTTCTCAGGGCCTAAAAAAGTTAATTTTATTTAAGTGTAATGTAATGAGTGTAATGTAATGTAATGTCTATGGAGTGAGTGGGAACGTGTGGACTGGGCCAGCGGGAGAAACACCAATACGCATGTGCAACGCAGTAAAAATACCAATGTTTAAAATAACAATTTGGCCGATACCGATATGGTAAAAGCCATTAAAAAAGCATTAAAATATTAATATATTATTCTTGAAGTGTTACACTGCTTTTATCAAGTTAAAACCTTTGTCAACCCGCTGTGCTGTGAGGCTGAGCATACTCACACAAGCCAGTAGTTTATGAATGTGTGTGGCTATGACGTTGTAGATTTCGGGGAGACAGACGCCAGCAAAATGACTCTCCCTTTTCTAAAATCCTGTGGTTGTGACTGAGTCCTGCTGATGGCGGTTTATGTCAATCATCTTTCTCCGACATGGTGTAATACTCCCACACGGCCAACATTTTCTTTTACTGTAAACAAACCACATTTGTGCACGGCACCCTTTGACCTCTTACGTCATATGTCATGCTAGTGTCGTGTCCAGTCAGTGGCTTTTTCTCCATTAAGCAGTTGCAGTAGCAGCATATGCTAGCGGACTGTTGTCTGAGTCCGATCACAAAAAACAACACATAAACTTCGGCCATCGGTAAATGCCATCTTATTTTCCAATTGGGCGGATGGGCGTCACAGAGGCGAATATCGGCCAATGTTCTACCGATGTTCCGCCGATAAATCAGTGCATCCCTAATCATAATACATCCATGCTGTGATCACATTTTCATTTAAATATGGCTGAGACCTGGTATGTGACATGCCCTTTTCCCAACTGAGCCCCGCCCGCTCCAAACCAGTGAGAAGAGCACAAAGAAAAACACAAATGCAGAAAACTCTCATATAGAACAACCAAAACTGTTCAAACTGCGGCAGAAACATTTGTGTTTATGTAGAGCTCCATCGCTCACAGTAAGAAGCTGATTGAGAAAATAGTTGTGCAGGGTCTTTAGGATGAGAAAAAGATATGAGAAAATGACATTTAAGCAACATCACAATACTATAATCACCAGAATCATAGATGATGTATAGCCTCACGCCATAGAACAGAAAATATATCAATATATTGCCCTCGGTTTCACAGGTACATTGCAGTAACATAATCTGTAGGAGTCCCTTTGTATGAATGATAGGACTAATCTGTCCACATTGTCCATGCATGTCAAGGGGATATCCTCCTAGTGTGCATCCAGGCATCAGACAATAGCCTACTATGTACACCACAGACCAGAATGCCATTCAGGCTTATTCAAAGCTAATCAGTGCCAGCCTATGAGCGATTGCCATTGGCACCCGCAGCTGGCGGCTGCTGACATTTTAGGCTGCACTGCTCAACTGCAAAATGGAGGAACTTTATAAAAGCCACAGTCAATCAGGTCTGGGGTGAGCCAGCTCTCCTGCAGTCAGTGGCCCGCCTAGGCTTCACTGAACAACGCGGTCTCTGCAGTCACATATACTGCTGCTTGTAAATACTAAGTAAGAGTATGAGTTGACTAATGAATGCAGGCCCTGTCCAGTTTGGCAGGAACAGGAGGATGATGACAGCCAAGCTTAATAATACGGACATTTAGGAGAGCTGTTACATATTTGTGTGTGTGGGTGTGAGTCTGGGAGGTGTTCATTCACAGCCTTACGGGCTTATAAAGTGAACCAAACTAAGTTCATATGTTACATAAACCAGATATGATGAACGATTTATGAAAATCTGTCTCCTTATCAGTCTTGAAATCTCCCTATGTCGACATACATTAGAGTCACATACAGTAGGCCTAACTAAATCTGTTTTGACAATGATAATGCTCCCCGTTTAAGCTGGTGGAAGCTGATCGAAAAGCCATGGAGTCCACGTGGGAGAGGACTCTGGAGACGCAGAGAAGAATTGGAAAAGCCAAGACTCCTGCTGCTAACTGATAACAACAAAAACAAATAGTCCCAGTTATATATCCCTCTTGCCTTCCTCTCTGCATCATATATTCCACTCTATGTGCTTTACAAAATGAACAGTGTGCAGAGTGCATATTTATCAAAAGGTTGAAAAGAGTCTGCACATGCACCTGTAGCCTCAAATTTACCCGATTTGCTGCATAGAGAAATCTATTCAATAAAAATGGTATTACCTACTCCTCTTGTCATATCCTCTCTGTAGACTGCAGACAGAGACAGACAAGGATCTAAGATAGCAGGCAGTCAGTCATTTTGGATAAATGGATGAATTCAGCAAGGAGCACATTCAACCCCAAAAGGACCCAGAGTAGCAACTTGTTATTCTAACAAAAATGTCTCCTTAAAAGTGATGTAGGTTTAGAAAACATATTTTAATGGATATCATGTTACATGGAAATCATTTTTTCAATTGTTTGAATCCATACAAAACTACACAAATCACCTTTTGGTTACCAGAAAGTTCCATGTACATTCTGGCAGTTTGTTTTTTCATTTTAAACCAGAATTAAAATAATTGTTGTCAGAATCCAAAAACAACAAACGAGAAAACCAAATACAAATTTTAGTTTTTGCAAATTCCTTTTTGTCATAATCACGTTTTGAACTGAAGAATGAAGAAAGACAGAAGACTCTCCGCATTGAAAGCCTGTTTTTATTTTATTTTATGGACTACAGGCCTGCTGGTCTAAAAGACCTTGTGAAATATTCTTCCCTTTGGCTACCAAGTCAATGTTCTGCAGCCATAGCTTAATTTATGTTAATGTGTAGTAGGCTATAATTATGTTAATATTATGATGTTTACTCATGCCATAAAAGTAGGTATTTGCTATATGTTGAATAAATTGTTAAATTGGATTCTCTTCACTTGCGTAACATAAGTGCTGTCTATAAGACACTGGAGTTTAAAGCGAGAAGGAGGATGTGAGACATCTCCTTGTGAGTAGCTATGCCCTCTATGTTTGAGGCGTATACAATCTCATACAGTCAACTCCTAAAACAGTGTTGTTCACACAGTAGCCTATAGGCTATAACACAGTGTTCAGTCATTCTTTAGACCACATAGCCTACATTTCTGATGTGAACTGTCAGAGCTGCTAAGAAGCTGACAGCAGAGTTACAGCAGGACATGCAGGTCTGACTCTGAGCTGAGGGTTTACGATGACGATATGATACAGTGATGAAGTTGCAGTGTGAAAACATGGAGCGCCAGTGGTGCTATGACTGGGTGGTAACTTGGTACCTTGGACTGGTCACACAACACTGGCGCCCTCTTCAGGAATGGACAGAGCAGACTTTTCCTAAGGAGACTCAGATCCTTCAGTGTGTGCAACAGGCTCCTGGAGACCTTTTATCAGTCTGTATTAGCCAGTGCACTATTTATTGCTGTGGTTTGCCAGGGTGGTGGCATCAAGGCTGGTGAGGCCAGCAGACCTAACAAGCTTGTGAGGAATGCATGTTCTGTGGTCGGAGGATGGGTAAAATTAAAGCCATCCTGGATGACCCTTCTCATACCCTTCTCGTCACCCCTCCATGACGAGCCGTGGCAGATGGGCAGCTCATTCAGCCACTGGATCATCCCACCCAGGTGTAAAACTGAGCATTTCAGGCACTCCTTTGTACCTGCTAGCTGGTGCTATCAGACTGTACAACAGCAGTGAACCACGGACTACAACAACACACACACACACACACACACACAGCCATTTCGCCACTCAAAACACTCCTCTCTCCATTATCTCTCTCTGCTGTCATGCTGTTCATATATCCTTGTTATATACTACATTACCATATTATATTGATATTCTATTCTATATGTTACATGCTGTAGTATACAACGTATTATATGTTTTATCTTACAAGTTATGCTATGTTCTATTTTATATTGCTGCACTATAATATACTGTTATGTTGCTGTACTATACTATCTATTATGTTATGTTATCCTTTTGTATTATTACATTACTGCATCTTATACTATGTATCATTTCCCCAACTGTATCATAATGTACATAATATCATACTATATTATGTGTTATGTATTATTACATGTGAATTATTACATTGACTCTTGCACTATTTATATTATAATAATACAGACAAACTGAGTATTATAACTTAATTATATCATATATTAGACAGGTGTACAATGTTTACTTAGGCCCGTTTACTCTGCTGCTATTGATTACACCACTGTCACTTCATCAGCAGCACTCAATGTCATTTGTCTATAAATACTCTGTGTAGTTTCTGTTTTATTCTATTCTATTTTACTTTTTACTTTAGGCTCCCTCTTATTCTTTATTTCTGTTACTTTCTACAATTATCTGCATTTATTTCTGTTGTACAGCTGCAACATCTTGTTTTCTGTCTTACATGCACTCATACTGCCACCTACTGGTGAGAGGGTTAACATCAGCCAGCCCGGCTCTGCATCAAAGATGCTTCTACCTCTCTTACGTAATACATCCATGTTCTAAACCTCTTATTATACATCCATGTTCTAGACCGTCTCGTCTGCATTCAGTCAAGCAATGGTGGACACCATATCAAATATCAGAAAGTGCTAACAATAATAACTCTGCACACACAATAATTATGTGTTACTTTATAATTATGTGATAGGAAGCTATACAAGTTTTAGATAGAAAATCTAAAATGTACCATCACTGTCAGATTTTAGAGAAACTTGAACTGCTAGATTGGGAGAACACTGTGAAATACATAGACTCTGTATTAGTTTTTAAAATCCTTCATGGTCTAACTCCACCTCCTTTACAGGAATATATAAAAATGAACTCAAACAGCTCAACCAGAGCAGGCTCCAGAGGTAACTGTACTGTTCCCTTTAGGAGAAGTGCATTTGGCCAGGCTATTTTTTTCCTTTAGAGCAACAAATACCTGGAACTCTATACCAAACGCAATACGTGAATTATCAACTCTCACCTCATTTTCCAAACAGTTTAAAAAATTGCTACTGCAGAATCACACCTGTTGTCATTGGCTGGGATAATCTGTAATCTGTCCTCTGTTGTTGATCTGTAATTTATATAATTTATGTAATTTTTTTATTGTGATGTTTTACTCTGACTTCTTTTATTTATTTAACTTATAGGGACCATCAACCTGTCAGGGACTAAGGATGGAAATTAGCCTTTGGCTATAATCCTGTATATTTACATTCTTCGAAATGTTCATTAATATACATTGTCCCTTTTTTGAAATAAATAAAATAAAAAACTAAACATGAACAATATAACGATATATTGCACCAAACAATTTAGTCATTAATTGAAAACTTGGCTGCTGTGTGCATGAATAAATGCACAATATTAAACTGGCCTAATCAACTACTGTTGCTTAAATACTTTCATCTGTCCAGATTCATTTATTTATGTCCTGTTGTTACAGGCCTATATTATTATTTTATTTTGAAAAACATCTGGGTCACCTTCTGTCTTTCTTCATTCTAATTCAATTGAATTCAATTTTATTTATAGTATCAAATCATAACAGGAGTTATCTCGAGACACTTTACAGATAGAGTAGGTCTAGAGCACACTCTATAGTTTACAAAGCCCCAACAATTCTAGTAATTCCCCCAAGAGCAAGCATTTAGTGCGACAGTGGTGAGGAAAAACTTCCTTTTAGGAAGAAACCTCGGCAGACCCAGGCTCTTAGTAGGCGGTGTCTGACGGTGCCGGTTGGGGATGTGATGAACAGTGGCAATAATAGTCACAATAAAGATAATGGAACAGTGACTACAAATGGTAGTCGTAGTAGTTCATGTCATATTCATGACAGCTGCAACCAAGATCTTGGTGCCATCCTAATCCATGGAAATATGCTGGGCGAAAAAAAAAACATAAGGACTCCGGGGAGTAAACTCCCCAGAGCTAGGTGTTCTTCAGTTCAAAACAAATTTGGACCGTTTTTTTGTTTTCTCGTTTTTTCGATTCTGTGAACAACACTTTTTATGGTGAAATACCATGTTTTTTCATTTGAAAAGAGAAAACAAAAGTTAAATAACGGGCCAATTTTAGTTTTTGCTAATTAATTTATGTCATTATTTCTTTATTTTGACCTGAACTTTTTTAATGATGCAGTTTGCTCTGTTACTCAGCACTTTATCCACATTAGAATATTTATTATCCACTTAGTGTGAGAGTGGGCAAGTTGTGCTATTATGTTATGGTTAGGTTAGGATGTGCTGGAAGGAAAGATGAGAGAGTGTTTGCTATGAATGATGGGTGAGATGTATTCGGTACGTGTGTGTGTGTGTGTGTGTGTGTGTGTGTGTGTGTGTGTGTGTGTGTGTGTGTGTGTGTGTGTGTGTGTGTGTGTGTGTGTGTGTGTGTGTGTGTGTGTGTGTGTGTGTGTGTGTGTGTTTGCAATGACTGTGGTGTGAGATAAGTTTTATGTGTTACAATGATGATGCACCTTACTAGAGTGGCTCTACAATTTCATTGTACTTAAATGCAATGACAATAAAGGCATTCAATTCAATTCATTTAAAACTAGATAGTGGCCGTGTCGCAGGTAATACCTAATCAGCTGAGACAGGTATGTAAACTCACATGTAAAAAGAAAAAGGCAGGCTTGCGCACACAACAGGACGTTCATTGCACCACCGGTTCAGTTTTGAACGTGTTGCTACGTTTTGTCGGGGCTGAACGTGGCCGTGGTCTGACCACTTGAAAGACTTAAGCAAACTTGTGTTAGAGAGTCATTCTGACCTGTCAACATGGCAAAGCACCTTGTGGAAAACCTAGGCTACAGTTAAGGTAGGCTATATTGGCTAACAATATAATAGATATAATAAGGCTATTAAATAATGACCTTTTGAATTTAAATTATTTGATGTCAAATCAGAGACTCAAATCTACAGGTTTATGGGTAGGTTTTTACATATTTTGCAAATTTACAGTTAGTTTGTGCGGCTGCACCAATCATTCATCATCTTGCCTAGCAGGAACATTCTCTGGAACATGTATGTAGGCCTACCAAAAAGAGATTCTATGTCCAGAAATGCAATAAATTGGTCCGTCAAGCAGAACTGTTTATTTGGCGTGTGAAGAAGTGAGTTTGATTTGGATTTTAATACATTTATACATGTCAAAATTCCACTAGCAGAAGCTCACCAAAACCACACCATTGGCTCAGGATGTTGAGTTCAAGACATATCCATCCTAATGTAAGAGACAAAATCAAGGAGATAGGAAAAGGGAATACTAACTCTGTCAGGGTACAAGCGGACGAAATGGGTTTCCTCAGGAGGGTGGCTGGTGTCTCCCTTAGAGATAGGGTGAGAAGCTCAGTCATCCGTGAGGAACTCGGAGTAGAGCCGCTGCTCCTTTGCGTCGAAAGGAGCCAGTTGAGGTGGTTTGGGCATCTGGTAAGGATGCCCCCTGGGCGCCTCCCTAGGGAGGTGTTCCAGGCACGTCCAGCTGGGAGGAGGCCTCGGGGAAGACCCAGGACTAGGTGGAGGGATTATATCTCCAACCTGGCCTGGGAACGCCTCGGGATCCCCCAGTCGGAGCTGGTTAATGTGGTCCGGGAAAGGGAAGTTTGGGGTCCCCTGCTGGAGCTGCTGTCCCCACGATCCGACCGCGGATAAGCGGACGAAGATGGATGGATCGATGGAACTCTGTCGCATTTCTGGAAAAAAAAAACTTAAAGGGGTGATAGAATGATTATATAGGGTATTTCACACTGTTCCTTAAGGTCTCCTAATAGGGTATGTAGCATTGGTTGGGCTGAAAATGTCCCAGGTGCTATTTTTTTTGGCCCTTATGCATCCCTGTGTAATGGCTCTATTTGGAACGACAGCTTTTCTTCCAAATATGGTATGCTCATGAATATTTAGATGAGCTGTGCGCTGTCTGGTTGAGGAACCACTCATACATACATTGGAGACGATACAGCAGGTCTCATATTTCAGACACACACACACACACACACACACACACACACACACACACACACACACACACACACACACACACACACACACACACACACACACAGAGCTGCGCACACACAAACAGACACACTGTCTGTTACATGCCCAGACATGCCCGGCCGCAAGCCGCAGCCAAAATAACAACTAGTGTTGTTGTAACGTTACCCTTGGGACATTAAAAAACCTCCACCAAAGAATCACAACTCACCTTGTAACTAGTAAGCGCGGGGAGCAGAGACTGAACCCCTGCAAACATGTCCTCTGCCAGTGCCTCTGCGGCGCTGCATTAGATCCACAACTCCCTCTCGTCCGATATACTCGTTCTAAACAGTTTTCTCTGGGCCAGTAGGCTATTCCGGTGTACAGTATGAAACGCTGCATTTACGACGTGGTTCATTTTCAATATCCTTGAAAAACTTCCAAACTTTCTTCTTTCTAAGGTACACAGCGCAGCTCATGTGTGAGATCCTCCAACTTAGCGGGTCTGTGAAGGGGGAGAGGCCGACAGGGAAGGCAGCAAACCCGGCCAACAGCCGCCACCTGTCCCGGCAGATTGTGGAGCTTGTGAAGTCCAACACTGTCTTACCAAATTTGCAATTAGCCATCAATTTTCGTAAAATGGCCCATTTTTGAGCTTTACATAGTTGACTTCTCGCATAAAAAAGTCTCAGAAGTGAATTTAGTAATGGAGTATCAGAGATCTGCGCGACCTAGATTCAGAAGACTACCTGATCTCAGATCAGTGGTGTAGTCTATGTAAATGTTGGGGCGTGACAAAGACTAGAGACTAGAGCCAAATGAGGAGGAGCCAACCGAGTTGACGTCAACTTGGTGGCTTGTTGGGATTTGCCCATTTTCAGAGGAAGTTTCAAATTGTGAGATTTGCAGAGGAAAGAGGTGTCAATGGGATTTTGAGGTTCTATGTACTGTATGTCCTATTTACCCACCAAACTGTCATTTTTCAACTATGACAAGGTAAAATCGGTTTTATCGGTTTATCACCCCTTTAAAGTAATATCTGTTCACAGACCTGTGCGTGCATGGCCTGTGCAAACCCTATGAAGAAGACCAGGCCTACTTCCCTCTAACACTACCATTCATAATCATATCCACATGGTATTAGTGGCAGGCCATTACTCTGCTCTTGACCAGGAAAACTTGGAGAGGAAAGGTGCATGATGGAAGGAGAAGAGGACCGTGGATGGAGACCAAGGAGGATAGAGGATGGTGGAGGGAGACCGAGGAGGAGAGAGCATCATGCACAGACACAGAGGAAATGTCACAGCACATCAGATCGGCAAAACTTAAAGGAACTGAAGAAGTTAACTGATGATTCATATTTATGTAAGGACCTGGAGACTTTTGAAAGATCAACTGACGAACTGATGAATTTAAGAAAATCCTTCCTAACACAGTGCAGTGCATGGCCTCATGCTAAATAAACAACATGAAATAGTTCAGAAATGTAGCTCAGCGTAAATTCTGTCAGGGAGACTTCAATTATGTTATGTCTCTTCTCTTTAAATTATCAGCTGATTGGTGGGTGTTATGTTTCTGTAAACTAATCAGAATCGGGCACGTATGTTCAAGCCACAGCATGACTACCATGTTTTAAATCTGTTTTCTCTCCTGCTTCTGTCAGTTGTATTTTCAGACGAGAGTGCAACCCGCCTCCTCCCCTTCTACCTCCAAGCATTTTCAACCACGGTGTTCTCGGTCTTCTCCCGGCTGACGGCTCGTTTTTGGTTTTTCATCCGGTCTACGGGTTTTTTGTCACCACCACCAGTGTCTAGATTCCATTGGGGGATATGTTTGGTTTTCTTAAACCTTAGAAATGTATAGATACCCCTTTTACGATGGAGTCTAATCTCCAAAGTTTATGTATGTACTTACTTTGTAATAACTTACTAATAAATGTTTGCATATCTGCAACGAAGTCTCTCCTGATTGAAATAGCTGTGAAGTTTTTCAGGCTCTGCCACTTAATAAACTAAGGGTAAAACAAACCAAAAAAACAGAAATGTAAATTAAATGCAAAACATGATTAGCTTAGTAGCTTAACATGGTGGGCAAAATCAGGGAAGCAAACATGTAGCATATAATTGTGTTGTGAAACAGATTTTTCCTCTTTTGTCTTGCAACCCAAGGATGTGAATCTGATCCTCTCCAAAATGTGCCGAAATCTATGTCAGGTAGAACATGCATCTGTTAACACACTGGTAAAGTCTGTAGTGAATTATTATGTTACTAACACATTGTAGAAGTGGGACCAAGTGTCCACACATGCAGGCAAAAATACTGCAATCACTGCAGGGCACAAAGCAGGTCTGCACACTGTTAGGCTCCAAACAGTCTCGCATTGCCCAGCCTTTCTCTGCTGCACTGGCTGATCTGGCTTCACCGCTTAGTGGGGAAAATGCTCTGGCTTGTTTGTAATTTTTTTTGTTATCTCGTTTAACTGTGATTGGCACAGCTGCTTCAGAGCTACAGTATGAGACCAGTGATGTGACTGGCTGAGAGAGTATTTATTAATCGTCACACCCACTCATCTATATTCACCTTTACCCAACCCTTTTGCATGTTGCACTGCTGCACATACATGTACCAAAATAGAAGGTGTGCATTGGAGACGCCCACACGTCTACTGCACCTTGCATTCATGATTCAAATTTCAACCAAAGTACAAAATATTAGTATTTGTTGTGTGTGAATGTGTTATTTGTGTCACATGAGACACAGCCATCTTCTAACCATATATAAACTGGGAACTATATTCTCAGAAAGGCTGTGTCTCATGTGACCTTGTTTGTACACTCTGTGACTATACAAATCACAACATGTAAATAGAAAAATGTTGGCGTTATTTTGTCACTTATTCGGAACAGTAGGCTAGTTGGAACCGATTACCTTCAGGATCCGTGCTAGGCTAAGCTACCGGTGGAGCCGTCGGAAAGAGTTACAACACGCACGGAGATGAGAAGGGTATATATGGACTTTTCTAACTCTGGGGGTTACGGTGAATAAGCTAAAGTCCCAATAAGTCGGCGTGTTCCTTTAACTTACAGACTGGCTGTTTAGCACCACAGTAAATTGAAATGTTGCATTACTCCTTTCATACCAGCAGAGGGAGACATCTACCTTTCTTGTAAAGTATTAAAGTATGGAGGAGGAGATGGACAAACAGGCTATAACTATTTAATAAATTGTTTACATACGTTTAACTTAGTTGTTGTAAGAGGCAGAGAGTAAAAGCTTTAGGATTATGTAAGTATGCATGTGTAGTTTTATTTATCCTCATCTATCTGGTGTGCTCATCGCCCTGATTAACAAACAGTCTGCCCTCAAGGCTCTGCACCAAAAGAGAAAAAAACACATCCTGCAGAGCAGATAAGATGTCAGGCATCACTGTCAGCGTGAATTAAAACAGAAGTGGTTTAATGACACGATGGCCTGGGGTCCAGTGATGTATCATGGCCAAATCATCAGCTAATGAACCAAAGGGGTGTGTGTGTGTGTGTGTGTGTGTGTGTGTGTGTGTGTGTGTGTGTGTGTGTGTGTGTGTGTGTGTGTGTGTGTGTGTGTGTGTGTGTCTGTGTGTGTATGTGTATGTGTGTGTGTGCGTGTGTGTGTGTGTGTGTGTGTGTGTGTGTGTGTGTGTGTGTGTGTGTGTGTGTGTGTGTGTGGCAGAAACAGAGGGAGTATTTGGCCCACTATTAAATATCAGAGTTCAGCTGTAGGTCCAATCAAAACAGCCTTAGGGAAACATCAGCCTAACCAAAGTCATGAGACCAAATTCATCCGCACACATGAGGCCGTGTACACACTCAAACCCTAACACACACACAGTAATACAGATAAGGTGTAGTGTGGTGGCACTCAGGTCTGTGTATACTAGACTAATCAACATACGTTTCTTATTTCTCTAATACTTCTATTTCCTATTCCTCCAATCTAATATTTGCAATCAATTACCTACAGTATTAAACTGTAGATTACAAATACAGAAAGGCTACATATTCTAAATGTGTGAGCTTGCTAACTGAGCAACCTGCTTCGGCTATTATTAAAGTGAGGTCTTGCTTAATAGTTGGTAGATAATTGCTAGGTGGTTGCCACATGGCTGCAAAGGTGTGGCTAGTCACCCAAGTTTTTGCTAGGTGGTTGTCTGGTGTTCCGTGTAGTTGGTATAACATGCAAGGTTGCTGAAATTTGGTTTGTGGAGGTTTATTGTGTGTTTACAGGTGGTTGCTAGGTGATTTAGGATCTGGTCTCTAGGATGTTTACACGTGTGTCAATAAGAAGTTGCTAGGTGAATACGTTCTGATTGGTGAGGTGCACCTTTTTTATTTTATTTATCGGAATAACATCAGTATCGGCCGATTTGCCTCGTGGAATGCCATTGGCAAATAAGATGGCAGTGGCAGATGTTTATGTGTTGTTGTTTTTTAAAACAGTCCGCTAGCATCAGCTGACATGGAGAAGAAGCCTTTTTTATTTAATTTTTTTGGTTTTTATAGAGAAGAAGCCACTGACTGGACCCAACAGTGGCATAACGGAGGAGGTCAAAGGGTGCCATGCCCACGTGTGGTTTGTTTACAGTAAGGTCGGCCGTGTGGGAGTATTACAACGTTTCAGAGAGTGATCAACATAAACCGCCACCAGCAAGACTCAGTTATTGATAAACCACAGCATTTGAGAAAACATTCCCCCAGCGCAGCACCAATGATAAAGGGATTACTTAACAAGGTGATTGCATCAGATGACTCGCCGTTTCGAAGCCTACACACACACACAAACACACACACACACACACACACACACACACACAGCCCAGTTGTTGTCATTTCGCTGGCGTCTGTCTCCCTAAAATCTACAACGTCGTAGCCACACATTAATGAGCTAATGGCTTGTATGAGTATGCTTAGCCTCACAGCACAGTGGGTTGACAAAGGTTTTAACTTGATAAAAGCAGTGTTACACTCCAAGGATAACATATTAATATTGTATTGCTTTTTTAATGGCTTTTACATTTAATTTAAATGTCAAACAAAATGTTTTTGTTGGGCTATGTAGCTGTACTGAAAGATTACTGTCATTAAGGTTACGTTAGTTGTATAACAGGCTTAAAGGGCTTTTAAAAAGCAGTTATTTTTCATGTGAAAGAAGGTTGTTTAATTTGAAGATAGTGTAATGAAGGGATGAATGACTTTCAAACAGTTCAGATTGATCATTTCCCTGTCAAAAAACGGGAAACAACAAAACCGGTATCGGCTATCGGCCAAATTGTTATTATGAAGAGTTATTATTTTGATACTTGATTTGTGGACAAGTAAAAATGTTAACTGTGGTGCCTTGGTAGCTCATTTGGTTGACCGTGCGCCCTACATACTAAGGCTCAGTCCTTACCGCAGTGGCTTGGGTTCAACCAGAGACGATTTAGAACCGAGAGACCCCAACTCAGAGTAAGTTCCTATATCTGTGTCACATGGGTTTCGCCACAGCCACTTCTCATTAGGACAATAGAAATAGGTCATGAGTGTATTGATTCCAATGGGAGAAGGGAATGTGAAAACAGATTATGACTGATTCTTTCGCCCCATAGTTACCAAAGTGAATGTTGGACCCATTTTTCACAAGCCACATACCTCCCGATCATTCTGACACTTATTTGGTGTTTTTCAGATGGACAAATCAGGAGAAAATTAACTTTGTTTTAGACCTGCTTCTGTCTCAGCAGCAAACTTGTGGTTTTGTATATATCTAATGTTAGCAAAAGAATATATAACTACATTACGCAGATATACATTTTCATCCATCCACATGACGTTATTAAATTGAAGTATTAAAATAGTTGATTTCAGTCAATTGTGGTTACATTTACTGTACATTTTGCCATAACCTAACAAAAAAAATATTCACTTCAAAAAATTGTTAGATCAAAATCAATGTGTGCCAGGAAAGAACACTGAGTTATCCTATTGTTAATGACCATATGGCATATACTGTAGATAAACTCAATTTACCACACACACACACACACACATAGGCCACACGTAACACATATGGTGTGGTGCAACTTGAGGACAAAATGTTCAGCGTCTCTCTGCCTCTATAAACGAAGGCTTTCTTATGTTTCAGAGACCACTGGGGATATATTTTTCTGCTCCCTGCTTTTTCCTCTCATCTCCTTTGTAGGATACCGCAGGAGGCTGGTTTGGGTTTCTGTGTGTGTGTGTGTGTGTGTGTGTGTGTGTGTGTGTGTGTGTGTGTGTGTGTGTGCGTGCGTGTGTGTGTGTGTGTGTGTGTGGAGACTGAAACAGGCAGAGGGATGTCGTTCATACAGTCTCTCCATTTTGGGATCAGGACAGGAAGTGGGCTCAACAGAGGAAACATGACCTCTCTCCCTCCTCCCTCCTTCCCTCCCTCCCTCTATCCTCTTACTTTTTCTTGTATTCTCTCTTCCTCCCTTTGTCTGTCCCTCCCCCAGTCTGTGCCTTCCCATTCACAGGGTCATTTCTGTCTTTTTTTGGTTGCAGAGATCCAGTATACGCTGGTGTGTGTGTGTGTGTGTGTGTGTGTGTGTGTGTGTGTGTGGACCTTGAATTACATTCTACTCACTTCCTGTGTAAATAAAATCTATGTTAACTATGTGATTTCTGAAACAACGCTAAAACTTTGGTCTAGTTGTTTCTGGGCTCCCTCCCTCTCTCTTGAGACTTGCAGTCTGTTATGTATCAGAGCTCCTCTGATTAAAAGCCAAAGCAAAGGTCAGACTCTGCTGGGTAACGAAGATATCGCCCGACTTCAGCTTCACGCTTATACCCAGCGAGAGTGATGAGCTTCATATTACATTATGTGGTGAAAGCCTACAGTTAGCCTCCGGGCTATACATCAGTATGACCTCAACTATACTGCCCCAAGACTTATAAAGAAAACATATTATATGTTTATTAAAAAAACATATTTTTTCTCTCCTTCATGAACTCAAAACATTTATGAAAATCCTTTGCCTTCTCCCTCTGTTACCCAGCTCTGGTAATCTTTCTACCACTTTTCACTTTCCAACGCAGAATATCTTGACCTCTTGCTTTGCCATATACAAACACACACAGGCGCCCACACTGAAAAAATAGAGAAACAGCATGTCAGCAAACGGCAGTGTATTTCACCACAGAGCACAGAGCCAAGGCACTGGGAAACAAAAAACAAAAGCAGAAGACCTCCCTCTTCTCATTCTCTGCCTCCATCCTGCTCGCCTTAAAAAGTTTTTTCTATTTGTTTCATTTTCCCAGACGTTATCCTTTCTGGTTGTTTTCTCTCGGACGCATCCAGTGCAATGACGACACTTACAAAAAAAACTTGTGTGAGTGGAAAAGGTAGGTTAGTTAACGACAAATGTTACAGCAACATTACAGTTACAGTGATACTGTTAGACAGAGTGGTGTTTGTATTGTAAGGTTACCACATTACACACAGTGTCAGTCAAATACTTACAGTATTCTATGTACAAGACATATGAACATGCACAAAACGGGGCCATAAGTCACTATGCAAACACACACAAATACATACAAATTACACAGTTTAATACAGTATTATAATAAGGCGTGTGGAAGTGCTCATGACTCGCCTCATTTCCCTCGAGGCCATTTGGACATAATATTCAGGGTGGGAGCAGCCCAGCTGTTTCCTACTGCTGCGTACCAAATCATGCAAATGTTGGGAATCATATCAACATTTTCATTTAATAGATTCTCCACTTGAAAACATGTTAGAAAGACAATGACTTGAAACAATCCAAACAAGGATATGGGTTGAAAGGATTTCGAAGATACATGTTTCTGGTTTGCTGTCAGGTATCCATTAATCACATAACAGGACATCTCAGACAGAGTTCTGGTCAACACCTTAACCAACATTATATATAAATCAGTGCGCAAGGTATAATAAACCATAGCAAGAGTACTTTTTCTTTTTATGCTACATTACCAGCTAACTCTCAGTGGTGAAATAGGGCTGCAACTAGTGATTATTTTCATTACTGATTTACCTCTTGATTATTGTTTTTTGGCCACTTTGAGGCCTGTACTACGAAGCAAGATTTGGCGTTAACGAGGTAACTTTAGGTTCAACCCAGGGTTTTGTGCATCATGATGGCAGATCACTTGTTACCGGGTTAAATCGTTGTGGTAACTTATGCTGAACCTAACCTGATTGGGAGCAGGTTATGTTGGAGATTAGAGATCAACCTACTGACCAATCAATACTCGATTGATAACGGCGTCACCATTCTTAGAAGATCCGGTGGAGCTCGGTGCACGGAGAGAAAGAGGTGCGCTCATAAAAGTTAAAACTAGTGCTGTCAAACGATTAAAATATTTAATCGCGATTAATCGCATTAATGTCATAGTCAACTCGCAATTAATCGCACATTTTTGTCTATTCTAAATGTCCCTAGATTTCTTTTTGTCCAATTTTTTCTCATTTTAATGGTCTTATCAAAATCAGCAGAGAATTTGCATCAGCTGTGTGCTTGGCCATCAAGTGGTATTTCAGACTGGACGTGCTGCGATGATAGCTCCGTTCATAACGACAGAACACACAGATCACTTTGGTCTTGTCGATGGAACCATTTGTCAACTTTTTAAAAGTAAACTTTCCATTCAGAATCTTATTGGCATCCATTTCGGCGTCTCGCGCTCGCCATCCACTCAAAACGTAACGTTAGCCTACTACTCTTTGGCCGGCTCGCAAGCCAAAACAAGTGTGTGTGGCTGCCTGTTGTTTTGTTTCCGGTCTAGCTAGATCCGGTGTGGTGTTGTAGTTTTTCTAACGTTACTAGTTGTTGCAACAGCATGTGAAAAAAACTACAAAGTTTGCTATGCCAAAAAGAAAGTTAATCTCGCGATAAACAAATTGACGCTGTTAAAATGGGTTTGTGTTAACGCCGTTAATAATGCGTTTAACTGACAGCACTAGTTAAAACATTTAGAGACCGATGACCCCGTTAACATTCCCTGATGGGTATTTTTATGAAAGATATAGATTTTAAGCGGAGGGAATTACGTATAGGCTATTTGTCAGCTTCTTGAGCCGTGCATTGCCAATGCGCACATCGGTTTGAATTATGTTTTTATATTTTTTATTTGCTCTCATGATCGCTTACCACTGCCAGGGTTGCAACTTTAATAACAAGCTAAAGCAACGACTGTTTATGGAAAGCACAAGTGTAATTATGGTCAGATCTTGTGCCTGACTGATGGAAGTGATATTGATAAGCGTTGTGATTCACACATAACTGCGTCGGCTTTTTTTGCCAGCTTTCCTTCCTGTTTTAGGAAGCAGCGACTGTATTGTGTTTTGCCTGTAAATCATGTCTGTGTTCTTCATATTTATGTAGTATCATAGTTTGCTCTTCTTATGTAAAATAAGCAGCTCTGGTAGATGTTTGCAATTGGTCACGATGTGTAAACACCGCCTCTTTTATGTGAACGCGTACGTCACTGGATTGGGAAACCCTGGGGTGATTGAACTAGTTGTGAACCACCGTCGCAAAATTGATTTGAACTCTTTAGCTGCTAAATGCTCCACTATGTTCACCAGATGACTGATAATTGTGTCTGTCTGCTGTTTGTTGCTGAGCAGGTAGTGTGAAGTGGGTTTATTAGAGCGTTTTTGCTGAAAGCAGCTGCCAGCGGTTTGAGTGAACCAAGTTGCTGGCCATAACACCAAAACAATGAGCTGAAATGCCTGGGGATAAGTAGTAATAATTCCCTGTGGGTTCATCACTACGAACGACCTCTTTCACATTAAAGACAGTCACTTTTTTTTCTCCATCCAAACATATTTACTAGTGCAGCTTCAAAATGTCAGAAAAAAGTGAACACAATTTCTTAGTCTCTAAGTCTTTAAATTACTTGCTTTGCCCAACAAATAGTCCGAAATTCAAACACATTCAATTCACAATGATATAACACAGGAAAAAAACAGCAAACCGTCACATTTGAGAAGCTGGAACCAGCAATAAAAGCAATTGATCGACATTTGACTTTTGACATCTGTCAATCGATTAATCAACTAACTGTTGCAGCACTAGACCTAACCAATGGTTTAACTGACTATAAAACAAACTTCATAAAAATGGATGACGATGTGTTTCTATGGTATTAACTTGGTATTAGTGTGATAATAGACTCCTGTCCTGATAAAAATATACCAGACTCGGTGGAGGAAAGAAACTCATTGTGTATCATATATAAGAGTTTAAGTATGAGTGTTTTTGTTCAATCTGGTTTGTTTCACTTGTTTTGTGCCAATCTTCTAGGACTTCCCACCCTGACTGCTACAGAAGTCCAAAATGGCCGCCGGCAACATGGGAATAAGGTCATTTACAGTTCAACCCTGTCATCCTCTGATGTTCCCTTCACGTTCACAGGAAAAAGGAGTAGTGTAGAGTAGTGTAACCGCATATGAAAGACTTCTTCTTGTAAAGGGGATGCTTATTATAGTTGAGTCTAGGCTATTGTGGTACTTCTCCTGGGAAGTTGGTGGGAAATAGTAGAAAAGCATAGGGATAGAGATGAACCATAATTCATGCAAGACCAGGAGCTGTGTGTCTTTAAACTAAGAGACTCTAATTTGACCGTCTACTGTTTCTGCTGGAGAGGGAGGAGACGAACAATCTATCTATTGTGCGAGAGAGTAGAGGAGAGTTACGGGATAAGAGGGATAAGACTTGCTATCTGCAGCTGTTCTCTTGTATGATGGTGAGAGCAGGAGAATAAACACAAGCAGGGGAGGAGAGGTAAAGATAGACAGAAAAGGAAGCACAGGAGAAAACAGGCGCACAAGAGAGACTCGTCTCTTTCCTCTGTTAAAGTTCATTGACAGGAACACTTGTGCAACCTTATCACGTAGCACGGCATATGACCAGTAGGAGCCCAAACCCTCACCCTCTCCCTCTCTCTCTGTCACGTGGACATTGGGACGAGGCATTCTTCAGCTCTAAACTTTCTGTTCTCTCTCCCTTTCATTTCAGCTGGCAGCCGGCTGACTTTTATGTTTAGTGTCAGGGTTGTCATATATATATATATACATCTGAGAAAAAACACTTTCAGTGCTCATGTCATGTAGTTGGTGCATTTCTCTATTTTTTTTCTTCTTCTTTTTTAAAAACAATTTCTCACCTGTTTATGAAGGCAAGAACACTTAAGAGCTACAAGAAGGCGACTGTCTTTCCAGCGCACACACATTTATACAGGTTAAATGCAGGGTCTAGTCCTCTGCGACCCTCACAGGTTCCACAGAGGCCGATGTAGGCGAACGGGTAACATCAGGGCTCCACAGGTTCAGAGTTCAGTAAAATCCACTTACTGCTCCACAGGTCAGTGTTAATATGCACTTGTGGGCAGTAGTGTCCTCCAGGCGTGGATTCATGGCTGGTTTCACAGTTTACAGTCAGAGACATTGTCGTCTGCAGCGTGAAGGTCACTGCAGCATGATATCTTTGAGGTTTTCCTGCAGGATGGTGTCCTTGACGGCGTGAAAGACAAAGCGGATATTCTCTGTGTCTACTGCAGTGGTGAAGTGGTGGAAGAGTGGCTTGCCACGGTTTCTCCTCTTACGGCTGAACGACTGCACCAGGAACGCCTGGAAGAAGCGGAGCATGGACACTTAAGTAACCAGGTTACAGTCTTTCTTAAACGTCATGTATATGAGAGAGTCCATTTCTTGGCCTGATAACCTGGTTTTCTACATGTGCGCATGGGCATGACATTTTCTACATGTGTGCATGAGCATGACAAACACTTTAGACAGAGAAGGGATCACAGCATATTTGTAAAATTCAGACCATTTGCATTGACAGGAAAAGCCATGCACTCCCTCAATTCAGAGTCTGTAATTTCTCCTCTCACTGCACTGTCAACCCTTCTTAAACGCACTCCCTATAAAAGTCAGGAAGCCTCATATCGTATCACTACTACATTTAGAATCAGTAAGAAGTGGATCCCAAGCAATGTAATGACCTGCTAAATGTATACGCATATTTACAGTGACAGGTTACTAAAGCATGGTGCATGTAAAGTTTTTTAAAGCAGCGTTAACTGCAAGTCACTTATGTATAAGACAATCAAGGCAATGACTAATTCAACACAGGTGTGTACAACGGACCAGGTGTGTAAACTCTCAGACAGCCACAAGGGGCATGTAAAGGGACAGAAAACAGAGAGTCAGGCTTAGTAACTATAACAATGTATAATCTAGTATAGAGAACATGAATACAAGAAGACAACAGCTGTACAGTATTGTGCATCAAGATTCAAATATCATTATGAGAAAGGCTTAACTAAGGAGAGCGTTGAGTGTTGAGCCTGTTAATCAAAAACATCTTGGTCCACTGTCTTCCTTTCTTTTCATTGGCCTTGAAAAATATCTTTCCCAAAGAAGGGATTGATTACAGAGATTGATTGCTTCAATGGTGCACTACTTTTTAGCTGATTTGTATTTTTCAGGTTGAGCACCCAATGTAAACACAATCAATGAGAGCTTGTGTGTGTGTGTGTGTGTGTGTGTGTGTAAAGTGTACATGCTCATTCCCATTGTGTGTGTGTGTGTGTGTGTGTGTGTGTGTGTGTGTGCGTGTGCGTGTGCGTGTGCGTGTGCGTGTACCTGTACATCCTCTAGCCTGCGTTGGTCTCCTCTGAACTCTGGAAAGTTCTTACGGATGTCCACCGTGCGAATCTTTTCCACCAGCAGGTCTGTTTTGTTGAGGAAGAGGATGATTGACACATTGAGGAAGAGCTTGTTATTGACGATCGTCTCAAATATATTCATGCTCTCCACCAAACGGTTTGTCCTCCGATCCTCCATCAAGACCTGGAATCACACACACACAATTATCCTTTGGGTTTTTTTTTCAGGTTTTATCTGAGCACCAATTAGGGATTCAGTCGTCATATGACTGTTGATTTGAACCGGAGCCACGTCTGAGGGAACAATCAAGTTTCCTCAGCATACCACAAAGAGACCTTTGTGTAAATCTCAAATGTAGTGTCTCTCTGATGTTTCTTTTCCATTTTGTATTTCTAAAAGTCAAGAGAATAATGATCAGACTGACTATCCTCTTACCAACATCAGCGTTACATGGTCAGAAATGTGTTACCTGATCGTACTCTGACGATGAAACCATGAAGAGTATCGATGTGATCCCGTCAAAACACTGAAACCACTTCTGCCTCTGGGACCTCTGCCCTCCGACGTCCACCATTTTGAAAGGAATCTTTTTGATGACAAAGTCGTGCTCAACTATGCCTTTCGTTGCCTTCCTCGCAAACAAAATGTCCTGCTTGCTTGGGATAAAGTTCTGAAAAAGAGAGATAAAACATTTTCTCACAAGTTGAAAGAGGTGAAAAAATACAAAGTCCACTTGAGATTTAATGAGTCACTGTGACTCACCAGTTGACCAATACGATCCAAGTTATCCAGGAAGTATTTGACTGACTCACTCTGCAGGAGGGAAGAAAAGAAAAAAATCCTTTACAGACACAAAATGCAACTGAGTCTGATCCAAAGGCATAAGTAATTTGAGGAAGTATGGACAGTGAGATTTAACCTGCTGTTTCAGTTGGTGTTTGTGTGCATCCATGACCACATGCAAGGACTATATTTGTATTGTAAAGATATTGGTTACTGTTGGCAATTTATTCAGTATCATGTCTACGTTTACCAGCTGTTTGTGTAACAATTTACCAGCAAATTTGTATTTAGTGGCAGCTTTTATCCATCTCGTAGCTGTGTGTAGCTGATAGAGTAACATTCCCGTTGTAGTTTATGGTCTTTGTACCTGTTTAGCACTGTTTATTTTGTGTAATTGTGGAGAGTTGTTAGTCCCACTTGTGAGGTTTAGGTCAGTTAAATATCACAAGTTGCATATAATAATATGCATATTAAAGCTGTATATTTGTCTTTTTTTTTTTAGATTAGGCCTTTAATTCCACAGGACAGATAAGACATGAAAGGGGAAAGAGAGGGGGAATGACAGGCAGCAAAGGGCCACAGGTCGGAGTTGAACCCGCAGCCACTGCATCTAGGAGTAAACCTTTATATATGTGCGCCTGCTCTACCAACTGAGCTAACCCGGCCACTATCTGAGGACAAGTAGCCTATTTGAAGAACAATGAATCGCTGTAGATACATGTGGAACTCAAAATGTTAACTGTACCGGTTTTAGTCTGTGCACATGAGATAATTAGAACACTTGCATTTCTTGTATTTCTTCTTTATTTAATTCACTTTCCATGGAAGCTGTCATACTGTGGTTATTGCATTACATTTAATAATACATCAATCGATGCCTTCTCCCCAGTCAGCTACAAAGGACAGAAACAGTGTGACCAACCATAATCATATCAGTCTCATTATCATTTTTTGTAACATTCTATTTGTGAAGCTACTGTTATGCACAGGCTTGACCCACAGCAAAGAATTGTGATCTAAATTGACTCAAGTGACATATCTGGATTATAACTGGATCATTGTGTTATATGAGGCATGGTTTTATCAGTGTGTTGTCTTATAATCACATTTAGTGTGCTTATTCGCATTGCCACAAAGAACTACAAAGTCCTTTAAACTGACATTAAAGCTGCACTAATCAATATTTCTATATTAATAATGGATCAATTGACAATAAGTAATTTCAAAGGGGTCTCTTGTAGTTACTAACTCAGACCCAACTCTGTAGCTCCCCTCAGATCTACAGAGCATTTTCTGTCTTTTAGTACATTATTTAGTTTTTCTGGCCCACAAACTTTCATCAAGCTTGTTTCCAGCAGCGGCGTTTGTTTTAATGAAAAAAAGCTATAATAAACCTGCTGTACCCTGCGTTTCAAGCACTAAATAGCAGGCAGACGAAGTTAGCGATTAGCTGGTATACATAGTGTAGCATTTAGTAGCTAAAGGGCCAGACATTTCCATCAGGAGTTGGTGCAGACCAAAACAGAAGTAAAAGCAGAGTGAATATTTGACAGAAATTAATCAAGTGGGCAGAAATATAACTCCAAAGGAATGCTAGTGTTGCTCCATGTCTGCTTGATGTGTAAATAGGCAACTGTTTGCAACTTTTATAAGGTGAAAATACATCAATGTTTTGTTCTGGTACCCCTGTTAAGTAGTTGTGAAACCCACAAAGACTAGACATCCCACACTATAACAAATATTTCCACCAATGTATACAGATTATTTCAAGTCTTGTAAGTCAGAAACTAGCACATATTGAATGAGAAGTGTACAACACACTGGATGAGGTATACCATAATTTAAGTTGCCACTGAAATCCCTCAAGAACATGAATTTTTGTGACTTTACAAGAACTTTACTTCTAGGACACGATAAAGACAGTCCTGATTCCAGTCATGAAAATTAAACATTTTTACAATAATCTTTTTTTATTTGGTGGAACATACCAGCAAATACCTATAAATTATAAATCATTCATACACATTGATACATTTATTCATCACAAAGTCATTCATTTTTAATTGACGCTATACAATTTAGATTTTTCAGGCAGCAGTTGAAAATCAATTAGCAGATTTAGTCGCATCACAGTGAACATCAAGTCCGCAATCTTTTCTATCACTGTTTTGCTGTTGTTGAGCTAATTGATTTTCATACTGTTCAAAAATTAATGGAAACCAGTGGACGCCTGAAACAAAACAGCTAAGGTACAGTCAGTTTTCTAAAGCACAGCCGCTTGATTTGCAAAATGTTTTTCTGTGATGTTAAGTGTGTGTGTGGTTTATAGTAAATGGGCTAACACTGAGGGCTAACACTAATGGGCAACATTAGTTTTACAACTGAATCTCTCTCTTCCTCTCTCTCGCTCTCTCTTAGACACACACACACATTCAACAGGAAACAGCTGTGTGTGTGAAAACAGTGGGGAGAGACATGGGGGAGGGAGGGATTAGCGAATCAGACAGAACCCAGTTACAAAGTCTTTTTAGCACATCACAAACACACACACACACACACACACTTGGGCCAAACTACAATTTACCAGTATTCCTTTTTAAAAACCAAACTTTGCAGATTTGTTTCTGTCACACAGATTGAACAGAATCAGTAAAAACTCTTCATGTGGCGACCCCCGTACGGGTGAGATGTGACCCCGTGACCCCCGCCGCTGACCCACAGTGTCACAGCAATAGGAAACACAAAGCCGGGGAATTCTGATTGGTTCAGCTGGATGTGAACAAGAGGAGGGACTGGTCGGAGGGAAAAGCAGGGAGAGGGGAATTCCCAGAGATGAAGGGATACGCAAACCCAGACACAGACACAGACACACACGCACGCACACACGCACACACACACACACACACACACAAAGATCATTTCAACAGACACTTTACCTCAGGAGAGTTCATTCAATCAGCAGATATGAACCAGCCTCATGCAGCAGATGCATCAAACTAAATATTAAAATAAATGTATTTTATTAGGCCAAGGGTAGGTTTTAGTCCTGTGTAACGCAGATTAAATAACAAATATAGGTGTGTGTGTGTGTGTGTGTGTGTGTGTGTGTGTGTGTGTGTGTATGTGTGAGAGAGAGAGAGAGAGAGAGTGTGTGTGATTGAGTAAGGCTGGAGGAATGTCTCCATTCATGGCTTGTATGGACAGATTAAGGGCTTTATTACAGCAAAGACCTGAATAAGCTCACATTCTGCAGTGTGTGTGTGTGTGTGTGTGTGTGTGTGTGTGTGTGTGTGTGTGGCCACAGGTACAGTATATGTATGCCACTTGTGTTTGTGACTGGGTGTGACACAATGTTTGACCGCTGCAGTCCTGTCACATTGTATTATATATATATATATATATATATATATATATATATATATATATATATATATATATATATATATATATATATATATATATATATTAACTCACTGAAAGTAAACATCTTGGGCTGTAAATAACAACTCTTTTCATTATCGATTAATCTGATTAATTATT
This sequence comes from Sander lucioperca, assembly GCF_008315115.2. Lineage (NCBI taxonomy): Eukaryota > Metazoa > Chordata > Actinopteri > Perciformes > Percidae > Sander > Sander lucioperca. The sequence continues at coordinate 14,057,564 of NC_050176.1, forward strand.
TAGACTATAAAATGTTATAAATGTTAGAAAATAGTGACAAATGACCATCAAAATAACCCAGAATCTAAGGTAATGTCTTCAAATTGCTTGTTTTGTCCAACCAACAGTCCAACATTCAAATTCAATCTATCAGAACCAAATGTTTTGTGTTTTTGTTTGGTAAATTATCAAAAGTACTGAGCATACTGTACTCTGTGGTTCGGAATCTGATAGCAGTTGCATGTCTGCAATTCTCAAAAAAGTCTAACAAATCTCTTATAGAATCTTTTACTTCCTGTTTAAGAGAAGAGAACGTTAAAGTTATGACTCAAACTGTCTGTTGTAAACATCTATCAGTTTACAGACAGACCTCCTGGTTCAACTTTGACGTACTGTGTTTTTATACTAGTTTAGATTATCTGGCAAAAACTACATGTGTTTCTTGACCAGATGCACTTTGTTCTGCTGATGTTGTGTTGCCAGAGAACATTGTTGTCAAAACTGATAGAAATGATGGCGAAAACTATGAAAATAAGACTCAAGATGTAACAAAACCAGAAATATCCTATAATTCAGTGTTTATTAATAATATGATATATCATATTTGTTTGTTATGGGAACAATGTTCAGTCCATTACACACATAATCACACACTCACACACATGAGGATGCTAGAAAAGAACGGTAGAATGGGAAACACAACACCCAAACCAAGATGTGGGGTTACACAGAAAAAGATTTTTCTATTCTGTAAACACGTAGAGGAAGTTACATATTGTACATACAGAGACAATGTTAACTCATGATGAAGTACAGCAGCAGAGACTTCCAGGTTAAAATCCCATATAGTCTACCATATGGAGTGTGTGTGTGTGTGTGTGTGTGTGTGTGTGTGTGTGTGTGTGTGTGTGTGTGTGTGTGTGTGTGTGTGTGTGTGTGTGTGTGTGCATGCATGTGTTTCAGCACTTATAGCCTCTTTACATCTTTGTGGGGCTTCAAAGTTCCCTATACAGTATACGATACAGTCTTAACTCATACCTCCTTTACTCAGGATGTCTATGCAGCTGGAGACAACAGCAACAGTTTACCGTCATAGTGTGATATACAGCCTTGTTTTTTTGTCAAGCAGAAGAGGTTTCTGTGTTTATGTCCTATATCAAACTGTGTGTTATCTGGGTGTGGTGGGAACACAGAACAAGTAAACAAAACCCTTGCATGTGCGTTAGTCTTGTTTTTCTTTCACTATCTCCACTTCTCCTTCACTGCTCTTCTCGACTTTCCACTCCCTCTATTTCTTCCTCTCATTAGACTATCTCTTTCTCTCTGTCTTTCTTTCCTCCCTCTCTCTTTCCTCCCTCTCCCCGTAAGCCTGTGGCTCAGCTCCAGCCGTGCCTGGGAAAAGCTGACTGTGGTATCCCCGGGAAAACCTCTCAGAGAGTGGAGAGAAGGGGGGAGGTGGAAAGCGTTTAACTCAGCACATTTACTCCACAGTAGACATTCTGGTTTGTCTTTCTTTGAAAAAGATAAGGTTGCTGGTATTCTATATTTCTCTTATTGTCAACAAATCCCAACGAGAAGACCATGCCAACAATCCGTTAGCATGTCTCAATACTTTCCAGTTTCCCTACCCTGTCTGTGACACTCCCCAATCACATTTGATCTAGGGGTGTGACGAGACACACAGCTCACGAGACTTTGACGATACACGAGATTGGGTTCACGAGAACGAATTTTAACACTATTTTAAAGAAAACTTCAATGACGAAATATGACTGGAAAACTAGTCTTTTATTCAATCGAAAGTCACAACATGAAATTCAAATGGCTTCTCTCCTGTATGACTAACCTCCTGAGAACTAATAACTGGCGTTTCCACTGGGAATCCAAAATGCTGCCACACAATGATTTAAAAGTGGCGGGTAGGGTTGGGTACCGTTCACATTTTTTCCGGTACTTTCCCCCTGTAATAACAAAAAATGTATTTCAGTTGTAAAAATAATTCCAAACCTATTTATCCTATTTACTTAGAACATTTTGTTATTTATTTAGAACATTTTACACACCACACAAAATAAAACACCTCCCTCTCCCCTCCCAAACCTGTCCCTACAACCTATTAAATCAAATAATAAAATCATTTCTTACACTGCACTGTAACTTTTATTCATGTATTAGTATCTTATTCTATTTTAGAATAGATAGAGGTTACTTTTTTAATTGCTTTTTAATGTTTTATGTAAAGCACTTTGAATTGCCTTGTTGCTGAAATGTGCTGTAGAAATAAAGTTGCCTTGCCTCGCCCTACAACCTCCAGCTTGTCAGTCTGTCACCAGGGCATAGAGAACGCTGTTCTTCTGCGGAGGCTCCACGCAGAGCTTTCGCCGTAGCCTACGTGAGTAGACTGAAGTTTATACTTGTGTGTTGGTGTCTGTGTCGATCTCTTTAAGAGAACAGCAGGGCCGGCATGTGTGTGCGCGATGTGGGAGTATGTGTAGAGCGAGTGAAAGCGTGACGGGGATTAGCTTCGGAGCGAGTACCGACTCTAGAGGCATAGTGGGAGAGACTAAGTGTGTCCCGTGTGCATTCTGACCACGGTCGGAAATCTGTAGCAAGAAAAGTTAACCCTCTCCTTGAGTTCATGTTGTTTATGGAGACTAAGCTAGTCGCCGTGCAAGGGTAAAGTAAAAAGTATATTTCTATACCACTAACAAGGCTCAAAATAGCACCACACAGTCACGACCAGTCGAACCACGAACGCCATGCAACCAGTAACCAGTAACATAGCTCAAGAACGGCGTTTGTCGTTCTGCTGGTCATGACTGTTTTCCCAAGATGGCGCCTGCCTGTATACGTGAACGGTACTGTCTTTATAAACTATATTTTTAATAAACTGTCTGTACACTTACAAAGTTCTCAATGCTTTGGTTTACATGTAGGGACCCTCATTATGCTACCGTGGAAGTGTGGTGCTATTTTGAGCCTTGTTAGTGGTGTAGAAATAGCGATTTCTTTTTACTTTACCCTTGCCCCAACGACTAGCATTATAAGCTAATTAGCGGTTTGCGATAAAACTGGTCACATTGATTAGCATGAAAACATATCCCAGAGAACGGTTGACTCGGTACACATGTGTTATTAACCCTTAGGTTAATTTTGTGCCGGATTTGTCCTTTAAGTGCAACAGCTGGTTAGGAGCTGCTGCTTATCCCGATATACCTTGTTTTGCTGCTACAACAGAGGTGGTGAGAGCAAAATTAGCATGACTGTCTAGTCAATAATGCCATAATTTAGAAAACAAGACCCAGGTTGAAAAAGACAAACATGTTCCTTAAATACAGCAGGATGGTGTATTTGGGATTGACTCAAACGTCTGTGGCGAATGTCACCCAGTGCAACAGTGTGGCTCATTGATGTGTTTTTAATAGTTTTTGGACAACAATGGAGATATATAGCACATAGGAATAAGATATATCAGGCTTTTGATACACAGACTATAATACTTGACAATACTTGTTCAGTCTCTTGTTGGTTTTAGTCTTTTCATGGAATGTTGACCGTAACAAAAATACAGAATATCACCAGCCTTATCAATTAAGCCAGAACGGTGTCTGCGAGCAGCCAGTGTAGCTGTACAGCACTGGCTTTATCATACGGCGACTCCAGATAAGACAAGGCAGTCCGACCCAAAGCTGTGCACTGACATCTCACACACACTTACAGTATGTTAAGTGAGACGGAGACGGAAGTGGCTTCTGTCTGACTCCAGATAGTGTTGTCACTGATAAATGTGTAACAAGGTAAAAGGTCAACAGTTACAGCTCTGAACAGAAAATAGAGCTGCTGCGTCACTTCAAAACAGTACAAAGTAAACTTGCTGCTATGGCCAATACAAACTGCACTGACAACAAGACCAGCTGGTGATGCCGACGCACTGAGACATTTGCTATGTTGACAATGTGGTTAATGATCATTCATGACATTCTGTTGAAACATTATGTGTCATTAACAGTCTGTCTGGCCCTTCGCTGCATATTTGCAGACACTTGTAGAGTTAGTTGTAAAACCAAGTGGTTCTCCAGCTGCTCTGTTGTTTTCAACAAATTGATCTTTAAACTACAGTAAGTAGCAGCTTTAAACAAGTCTCAGTTTGTTTGGTTCTTTTCAGGCAGCAGACAAAGAGATGTTGTAAAGACGCCAGCAAAAGAGCTGCCAGGTGCCTACGTTACTCTTTCTAGACGTAAATGGAAATTTTTTATATGTAATAATTAAGCATTTCTATATTTCTTTAAACCAGCATTGCTTGTTTTTTGGCCACAAGCTGCATACTGAACATTGATATTATAATATGGAGTACTGTTTCTGGCCAATATTTAAGTCTTCTTTTAGATCTGTTTTTGGTTTCCACCAACTCCTGAGAGAAATATCTGACTTTTTAGCTGCTAAATGCTCCAGATAGTTGCTTCCTTTGTCTGTCTGCTGTTTCGTGCTCGGCAGACAGTGTGCATTGAGTTTTTGGAGCCTAATGGTCAAAGTGAACCAAAAACAGTAAACATTACGAGCTGTAAAACCACATCACCAACAATGAGCCAATATTCTCTGTGGGTTTGTCACAGTCATTTGATCCATCACAAAATATTGATTAGACCAGCTTTAAGGCTAAGATTTAAATGTCAAATATGCTTGTCTTATTGGCCTAAGTAATCTATATGTGTACATATACATGTACATAGACAAATTGGCACTACAGCATAGACAAGCTCTATGGAAAGCTTTGCCTCATGTTTTAAGAGTGGCGGCCTCTGTTGATATCTTTAAAAAGCAGCTAAAGACGCATCTTTTAAGTCAGGCGTTTGTTTAGCCACATTGTTGACTGTATCACTATGTATGCTTTTGTATTTTATTATGATTTACAGTGATTTATTGTGCTTTTTATGATTATCGATATGTTTTAATGTATTTATTTATCTGGCCTGTGAAGCACTTTGTGACTCTGTCTGTGTTATATAAATAAACTTTACTTACTTACTCTCATCCACCCAACTGACATCAAATAAAATCATCCTATCTAATATTAAATTGCCCTAAATGTTGTCCTGCAAAACTAAAGTGAAAATCATGTCACCTTATGATGTCTTTTGATGATGATTTTGAGGTTTTCAAGTCATCAAAACTGAAAATGTACTGTACCCCACTGTGATACTTGTGTAAGTATAGGTGCCATTTTATCAAATCCTGCTTTAAAAATACTTTGTGGCTTTTTCACGTAAAAAAATACTTCCTTATTTTCCATCTATTCAATGTGACTAGTTATACAGTAAAAAGAGGATCAGTGATGTGTGCAACCCACTAGTTTTGATCAGCGTGTGTTTAATATATTAGGGTTAAAAGGTAAAAGAATTACACTGCAATCTACGAGCCGTTTCAGATTGTGTTCAGTGCAGCGTAGCGTGGCAGATGAAACTCCACAGGGCTCCACTTCACTGGCTCCATTTCCAGTCAAGAGAAAAATAAAATGGAAAGTCTCCAAACACAAAAACATGGGCGAGGTAAGTTACGCAGAAAAACAATAAATACTTCCACAGGCTTTGCTCGGTGCAGTGCTCCTCCACTGTGACTTTGTTCTATAGTTGACAGGTAAGAAACATTTCTGATATTACCCAGTTACTTCCTCTGAAGTTTTGAGCATGTCAGTAACTATTAGCTTTGTTACTCCTGGCTGTGGTAAATCAGTTGCTGTGCAGATATATGCGACTCTAGACTACTGATGTCACTGAAGTGATATGGAAATATTTATGGAACTGGGGGGGGTACAAAACCAGTGAACATACACAGTGCAAGATTTTTTATTAAAGGCTATTCTTTTGGCATTATTCCTCAATTTGACAGCTCACAGTAGAGTGAGACAGAAATGATGCAGAGGGATGATAGGTAACAAGAGCTGTATTCAGTTCCCAGATGTTGTGATTCGTTGTGTGCTCTAAATAAAAAAGGTTGGCTTTTTTACTACCTTGCCACCACATTGACAAAGAAAAGGCCGTATTACATTTTCACACTGATGAATAAGTCCTGATTAGTCATCGGATGATCATTGACTACTTAGACACATAACATGTAAAGCATCAGGTCAGTCAGTGAGTAATCTATGACTGATAATGACTCCTGGTCAGTGAATGAACTCGAGGCTGGTTTTGAATGCAGACACTAATGGGTGGTGATGGCGCAGTGGATATTACACATGCATTTGGTGTGGGAGATCTGGGTTCAATTCACATAGCGATACATCAACCAATGTGTCCCTGAGCAAGACACTTAACACATACTTCCTCCAGAGGTGTGTGGCCTCTGACATATAGCACATATAGCAACTGTAAGTCGCTTTGGATAAAAGTGTCAGCTAAATGACATGTAATGTAATAATGTAAAGTAATGGGAGGATTAAGAGTAAGAGCTTAATATTTCCTGAGTTTGGGATGTGCTATGGAGAGTGATCGGATACTTCAGACTGCTGCATGAGAAATTTAAGGACTTTTTAAGGTTTTTATGGATTGTTTGATGTATTGTTAGCTATCAGAAATGGCTTCACTTTACTTTTGGAATGGAGTGTCAATGCAAGTTTTGTCATTTATCATTCCTGGATGTGAGACTGAATTATACAAAAAAGATCATTTTTGAGGGAAGTATATCTTTCAACTGTCACAGTAATCCATCCTTAACAAGCAGCCAAACATTGTTCAAACCTGCTGAACTTTGTTAGAAAAACTACTGTAGGATCCTGGAATGTCTATACATACCAAATATGTCAATCTGAATTTTGGGGAAGTGTGTTAAAATTGATGCACAAGACATCTAAAATATTTCCATTTGATGGAATAGCGCAGCAGTGTAAACATCATATAGCCTCAATAAAGACTTGGAACAAACTGACTTACAACCTTGAAGCTACTTCAGGGGAAATAAAAGGGGCCAAGTGCATGTTACATGGCTAATCTACTCACCAGTTGGAACTCAGAGCGTCGTGCGTAGGCCTCCTGTATGCCGGCGTCTGCCCAGAGCGCACACAGTGCCATCACGTACAGCTGAAACTCACTGGGCTCGACCCCCGAGCCGCCCACGCGTCCCTCCCACGACATCACCAGCATGCCCTGCTTCTCGTTCTCGCAGCTCTGCCAGCTGATGCCTAGCTTGTCCCGGGCATCCACCAGCACGCGCATGCCCTGCACAAACACACAATCAGTGCAAATACATGAGCCTGAATGTGGTAAAGTAGTGTAACAGCTGCATTTTTCTAATGTCAGCATTTTTGTACAAATATTTCCTGATCACATAGAGAGAAAAAAAGACTCATACTGCATGTGCTGCTTCCTGGCAAGAACGTCAACACAGAGTCTAGGGTTACTGGTAAACATGGAGTAACTTTAACAGTGCAACGTATGTTTCTAGCACACACACACACACACACACACACATTCAAACATATGCATGTGTGGTTTTCTGAAGAGAACCATGTGGACTGATCTGTGTGGGAGGGCTCCTGCTGAGTGATCAAACTAACCAACACACAGAGACTCAATGTTTTGTATCTGTGTCTTCTTTTCTCTCTACATATATTTTTATTACACTTTTTTTAATCAACTTTTAATTGTTCCAATTCAGCATGTCATGATGTGTTTGGCAATAAATGTGGTTAAGTCTATTTTGTGATTATTTTTAACGTCATTTATTTAGTCCATTTTGTTGCTTGTTTCTTCATAAGATCTTTTTCTTTGCTTATATATTTATGGCTTAATCATTGACTCCAATGTGAAGCATATTTCCCAGCATCCTAAAGTTCAGAATCTGCTGTGTTATTTAAGCCTGTTTGTTTGATTTATGTATTGAAACAACAGAGGAATCGGCAGCAAACAGTATCAGTGAACTACGAAGCGTTTCAAAGGTCACAGTGGGTTAAGGGATGTGAGTATATGTGTGTGTCAATGAGTCATGACCACCTAACTCTTGTGCAATAGTCAAGTCTACTCAAGTTTATTTGCACAGCTTAATATTGCATTCAATGGGGCTTTACAGGCCCACAACAAGAGCAGCTGCCAACCCAGCTCAAATCCTCTAAAGGAAAAAATCTGGAAGAAATCTCAGACAAGGAAGTTCAAAGAGAGATACCCCCTCCTAAGATACATGGGTGTGCAACAGGAGGTGTGGGTGTGAAAAAGGCAAGTACAAAAACAAAAAAATATAGTAGGATGTGACAGTTTGTAGAAGACATCACTAATGCAGCTACAATGTGTGTTGTGTGTGTGCATTTTCACTGGGATGCTGCTCTGTGACGAACTGGTGTGTGATGTTTTTTTTGTTTTTACAGTAGGAATGCATGCAAGACTGACAAAACTAGTGTTTAACACAAAGACACACATGCAACCGTAATTTGACACGACATGCGGATCGAACAGCAGCATGTTGGCGGAGAGTCACTGTGAGTGAGCTTTGAGTCACATCCACTTTCTTCTGTCTGTAAGCCAACCTGAACCAATATACTAATCAGTGTACTTGTGGCATAATCCCATACAGTCTTGTCTGTCTCTCTTCCTGTATGCCCGCATGTTTATCTACCTTGTCTCAATTCAGCATGTCTGCATTTCTACAACAAATACATCAACCATAACAAGTTAGAACGTACCGGGTTCAATTCCAGTCTTGCGACCTTTGTTGCATGTCATAACCTTCTCTTTCCCCTATTTCCAGTCTCTACCTCTACACTGTATAATAATAATAAAAGTGAAAATGCTACACACACGCACACACACACACAAAAATCTTGAAAAACCATAACATATTGACCAGGTCGGGCCTTTTTTGAAGGCCCCAAATGGATAGCAAGAAATGCAGCTTTCTTTTGCCCAAATTTGGAGGACAATACCAAAGTACCCTTCCCATACTGTAATGTGAGCTGGTCATTCTATTATTGATGCTTTCAGGTGATCCTAGTATAGTCGGGAAATATCACATGCCCACTTTGTGTTTAGTAGATATTTGCATTCAGGTTGTCATCAATCTCTAATAATTATGTCTCTTGAACTTGCAGACTGACATAAACTGTCCTTGTTCTTCTTTTCTCTTTCTGGATATGATGCTTTAGAGATATATGGGAGAAACAATGTGTCTCCCCTGTGTTTTCTGACCACAGTGGGAAATCTGTAGCAAACTTAACCCTCTCCTTGATTTTATGTTGTTTATGGAGAAGGAGAACGAGGAAATAAGTAGGGGGAAATGCAACACTACCAAGCCACGGCTGAGCGGCGTGCGTCACCGCGACATGTAGTTACATTTTTCGATAGGTGCACATCAGGCTAAGGCGTAGGGCCGTCTCTCCACGTACGTAGCCACACCGTAGATTTAACATAGAAGCATAAATCACGCTTAAAGGGCTGGTTGTACTACAACAACAAAAAAGCAGTTTGTACGACCTGTTGTCAGACCACAAAGTGTATAAATAAAGTGTTTATACATGATCCAAACGGCCACATTCAAAGTGAAAAGTTGGCCGTCATTGGAAGAGGGAGTAATTTATAGTATCGCACTTGGTTGTTTTTTTACATGAAAAAAAGTTGTGCCCAGGATGAAAAAAGAGTTAAAGAGACAAAAGACCAGCTCTTGGTAATGGTCTTATATGTCAGTGGCCCTCAGTAGTATCCCACCACATGGAACTTGTTTCCTCACAGCCATGCTGTGGTCAATGGTATTATTAGCAGTTGCCTACAATGGCATCTGGCTGGGCCTTAAAAAAAAAGAAGCTCTGTTTCATTTATCACTATTGTGTAATTAAGTAGCTCCCTTCCTGCATTCATGTTTTCCGCCCCATCAACTGCACTGCCCTTCTCCGGCTATCTGCTGCGCCCCAACAATCCACTCCCCGCTGTACAGTAGACATCAAAAACTGTCAAAATCCAGCTAAAGGCAGGTAGCCAGTGCCTCTTCCCCCTGCCCTTTAACAAACAAGCATTACTGTAAGTAACTTATTCAATCCGTACAATTCAATCAGTACAAACAGTGCTGAAACCCACAGAACTTTATTTTATGTTCTAGTTGTGACCTGAAAGTTTACAAAGATGCCAAATATGCAGAGTTTTGGGGATTCAATGGGCTAAGCTAATAAATAATGTATCATGTGAAACTGACAGTGTGGAATAAGACAATTTCTTCCAACCTTAAAGCCACTTTAACTTCAAAAACCTGTCAACTTGCGTTGCTGTACCTCCCTTGATTGATTAGTGTATGGGAAAGCACTTGGTTAAGGAGTAATGAAAGACAATCAGAGAAATTGAGATAAAATAAAATAAAAACTGTTTCATGAAAAACTCCAAACCATCATGTGCTCAATTTAGAAAGTGGATGAAAACTAATAATTCTTTATTGTTGTTGTTTATGTTCTGTTCTATCCAAGAGGTACAGCTAAATTAGTGGATACTCGAGTTGTTCAGCAATCCTACACTTGTTGATGAGGCGTGACAGAGTTACATTAGGACCAGCCGTTTTTGAGTTTCACTTTAATTTGTGAGAAATAAGTAAATCCACTTTGACAAGGATTAGCCCAGAGATCTATCCGTTACTGGAGGTATAATTACTGAGATTAAAAGAGCGGGACCACACCTGAACTCCACCTCTATGTTATTTATTTTTATAAGCCTAATTGTGCTACACACCTGTGTGTTCTCTTTCAGCTTTATCCCTCCTTAACTTCACACTTTGTTCTCTCATTAGGTTCCCATGAAGGGAGGGTGTCCTCTACACCCGACAAGTGAGGCTGAGCCACACTACTGATCAGGTAACATCCCACTTAATACACCAACGCTTCTCAGCTTTACTAAGGGAATCATGTCAGTTTATGGTGTCATGCAATACTGGGAATTATGCACTAATGGTAAATGTAGTATTTTTTAAACCTTTACTGGGAAATTGTGATGGACACTTTTCACTGTGTTCAGATATTTTAATAGTCCAAAGAAGTACCGATTAGTCAAAAAATTAATCAACCACTTAATCAGTAATGGAAATAACCATGTGATTGCTGTTTGCTGCTTTTCTCTCCTTGTTTATACTTTGGGATTTGGACTGTCGGTGGGACACAACAAGTACTATTTAAAATTTAAGTCTTTTGTTGTTTCATAAAATAGAGGGCCAATGAATAGCGACAGGGTGGGTCACGGGATTACAGGCATGTAGTATCATGCTGCATTGGAGAAGCAATTTTTGCTTCTCCCGTGCCCTGCTACACATCATGCATTGTGTGTTTTTCAGGAGGTTAACTGGTGGTGAAATGTGTGTATGTGGGTTGGGGGGGGGGCCTGTTCATGCTGTGGCCCGAGACAGCACTGTCACTGTATGCTGGTATTCAGGGGAGGGTATTGTATACCGCCTCAGCTGGGTGGAAGTAACTGGCTCTTATCATCCTTGTCTATAGGCTGTGTGGCACTCAGGGCGGATGTGCTCATCCCTCAGGAATAGTCTGGTATTGTTAGCTGGTGAAGGAGGCCCAGCCATGACAGCAAACAAAGGGACAGCACAAACACACACACACACACACACACACACACTCTTCAGGATAAAAATATGTACTATGTCAACAAACCTCTGAATGTTTGAGTAAGTACCATATGTGTGCATGTGTGTGTGAGCCTCAACTGTGGGATGAAAATGTCAATATTAGGGCTGCAAATAAGGATTATTTATACTACTGATTAACCTGCTGATTATTTTCTTGATTAATCAACAATCGTTTGGTCTATAAAATTTCAGAAATAGTGAAAAATGTCTATCAAAATGTCCCAGAGCCACTGCTGCTTGAGTCCAAAGTATATCAAATACATTCAGTTTCCCATCATAAAAGATTAGGAAAAGCACCAAATCTTCATATTTGAGAAGATGGTAGGCTACTAGTAATTGTTTTGGTGATGTTTCCTGAAAACAAATGACGATGAATAATCAATTAATTGATTAATCGTTTCAACTCTAGTCAATATATCTCTAAAGACTGATTAATTGAGGAATCTTTCAGCTCTGGTCTCCTAATGTCAGTTTCTCACACATCCTTGAGTTTAACTTATTTAACATGGTTTGACAGGTTTTATAGGCTACTTAAGGAGAGCTCTCAACAAACTAAAATAATCTATACATTTTAAACAAAAAGACAAAAGTAGGAGATGACAACACCGATTATACATGTGGTGATTTAAACTTTGGACTCAGGGCTGTAAAGTTTGCCTGAAGGACCCGAGCTATTTATTTTCTATTCTTACCTTCAGTACATTCTCATAGATAGTGTCCCGGAAATCCAGAAGTGCTTTTTTATCAAACTGTTGTCCGTTTATGATGCGCATCTGTTTGAGGAATGTGGACTTTCCGCTCTCCCCGGCCCCGAGCAGGAGAATCTTCACCAGCCGGCGAACGGCTCTCCTCTCCCGGGCGAGCATCGCGTCTATCTCCCTGCTCCTGCGCCGCGCCTCCCGCTCCTGCGCCGCGTCCCTCTCCCGGCTCCCCTCCTTGCTGCTCCCCGGGTCCCGGTTGGCCTCCGCCGGGAGCAGGCAGCGGCTCAGGGTGCGGACCACTCCCGACATGGCGAGTCGTGGGAAAAGTTCACCGAAACTTCAGTGGGAAAATGTTCATTATAGGATGTGACCTCTGGGGTGGAAATGACCCAGTCCTCTTACATCCACCTGATAAATAATAGGGTTACAGCGGATAATGAAATATAGTCTACATTTAGATTTAAAAGGTGAAGCTGTTATCTAGTCTCCAGCCGGCAGACAACCCGTGTCCATCTTGGTTAGACCGCGCCATCAACAAAAATCAATCCGGATAGAGAAGAAACAAAGCCAGTTCCGAAAATTGTGTAAAGTTCTGAATAGCCCTACGTCCTGGACTGAAAAAAAGATCTAAAGTTGATCAGAAGTCTGCCTGTTCATTCGAAGCCAAACAACATTAAGAAGACACACACATACACGGGGCGGGGGGCACCCTATCCACACTCTCTATTCACAGGCAGCGGTTTGTGAACTTGGGCAGCGGAGTGAGAGCAGCTCAGGGCGGCGGTGGGACGGTCAGACTGATGAGGGCGCCGGTGCTCTACCGGGGATCACCGCCAGGGGACGCCCGCGGACACAATAAAGAGGGAGTGACACGCTGGGGCGCCCTGTAAGCACCCATAGATGGTCAGCACCTAAACTGGCGTTAGCAGCAAAGTGAGATATAGGCCTAAACGACCCTTTTCTCTCTGATCAGATGAGTGGAGGTGAAATTTTACTTTTTGTTTGTGTGTTTAGCCTTCATTAGATCCCCATTAGCTTCTGTCAAAGCAGTTGCTAATCTTCCTGGAGTAGGCTACACACACATTCAAAAAAGGGTCCAAATAAAACATTAATACAATCATGAAAGCAAGGTCCAAATGACACATTTAAACATGAATAAAACACAGCTGCTTGATTGTAGTACAACACAACCAAATCAATAACACAAAACTATCAATAGTATCAATAAATTACTCAAATTATCCCATATAATATGAACAAAATAAAGACAGACAGTGCACCAACAAACAAATAAAGACGCCAACACAACTGCATTTGAGTTGCCGACACCACTATTCATAAAATTCACAACAAGATCATTTAATAGTGTCTCTACTTAGGTAACAGAAAAGGTCAAAGCTCAAGACTATGGTTTAGTTTTCCCCTTAGCAAAAGTGATATTATGTAGAAAGTTTTGCATTTTAAAGGTTCATTCATCATTTTCATATCAAACATTTAAGAGTTGTGTTATTCTGTGCAAACATATGCAACAGCAAAATTTTTCTTATATTAAGTTCCTTTATGCAAAGTGTATCTGGTCTGACGTATCTGTCAGTGGTGTAAAACTGCTGCAGCCTGCAGGTTGCTGAAGCAGGTTGGGTCAAAGACAAAATGTTCACTCCAACATCCACTAAGAAAGAAAATTGGCAAGTCTAGATGACAGAATGAATGTTGTTCTTGTAGTAGTCATATTTGACCACAACTGGAAACACCCTGGATCGGATTAAAGAAGATGTGCAGTGTTGTATTTATCACCTTAAAGGGATTTTGTTATAAATAGCACCTCTGAACCTCTAAAGCTCGCTCAGATTCATCTTGAACTCCTCAAACTGGATGTTTTGGTTGAATTAGTGTGATCAAATGTTTTATTAACTTTTACCTCAGCCATGGTCTGCAGTTTGTTGGAGGCTAGCTGTAATTTGTTTGAGACATAACACAGTTATGTCTCAGACAGAAAAATGCACTTCATAGATATGGATTCAATTTGAGGAATATCTCACTTTTGCATTTTCATAAAAGTTGTGAAACTTGTAAAAGTTTCAAAAAATCTGTGTGGACTTAATTTTTTCTCCATTTTATATTCAATGCATTTAAAGCATTAATCTTATTTGTTAACTTTTTGAACTGCTAAAACTATTTAATTTTGCAGTGAAATGACATCTCAGCCTTTACTTTTACTTTCTACACTATTGTAGAAAGAGGCCAAAAATATATAGGAAAAGTAAAAGCTGAGCAGTTTAAGTATTATGTATAATTAGTATACTACAATATTTATTTGTCATGTGTATCAGACAACCCAATCTCTACAATCTATGCAATTTACAACAAGTAATCAAGAGGACCTTCATTACAGGCCAGCAGGTCACACTGGGGTTGTACTGTACTTGGCAGTTTTCAGGAGTGAATGTGTGTAACTGAATGTGGACCAGGCATTGCAGAAAGAGAGAGCGCTACTCAGTGAAACTTACATACGTCAAAGAGTTACACGGTTGGCTTAAACTGAAAGTTGGTTTCTCTCCAAGATGGTTCCTTAACCAGTGTCTCTTTTCATCATTACACTGTCTCAACACTTTCTCTTCTTCTCTGTCAAACAGCCAGACAGCCAAAGTATCCATGCCAGCCCGTGTCCCTGGGAAACGTAAGCTTCTCACTCAGCCAAGGCAACAAGAGAGCCTCTGCTTGACGGCCTCCCTGCCAGAGAAACTCATCAGCTACAGGATCCAGTTTTCAGGGCCAGTTTCACTGCAAGAATAATCTGCCAGACCACGAGTACTCCAGCAGTCTCCTTCTTCCACCAACTATCTGCTGTTACCAAGCCGGCCAGCTGCAGCAGACACACATGTGGAAAGTTGTGTGCAGTGAGATTCACCAGATAGAACCTATTTGGAGTTGATGTTGAGCAATGTTAATTCATTTGCATTTCAGTTCCACTAACATCAAAGGAAATCGGTACATCTGTTTTCAGTTTTTGTTGCAATTTTACTTAATTTTTGTCACTTTAATTATAATTGGCATGGTCTCATCTAAACACTACTTAAACATCAGCACATTATACATTTTCTTTTGCAAAACATCTCAATTTAGTAATTTCATATTAAATCTTTATTTTTGCAGAGATGTGAAGGAAAGAATTACATCCCAAAAGATGCTCAATTATTGCTAAGGCAGATGTCATCAAAGAAGGAACACAATGTCTGAATATAAATTATTCAGCCATTAAAAATGAGTACAGATGGGTTTTTGGTGTAACATTGCCATGAATATGTTGAATATTCCACATTTTTCCCCCCTCCTTTCTTAAATTATCACAATCATTTTCTTTTCATTATTAGAGCTTGTACTATTACACCCACAACAGTAAATTGATGACAAAGTATGAAAAAGTTTAAAAATTCCCCAAACTAGGGCATATTAAAGCTTTAGTACGTACATTTTTGATATTAATGAACGTCCGTTACATTCAAGCCATTGCCAAATGAGTTGCTACAAAGCTAATCAGCTCCACACAACTCTCTCTGTATTTCTCATTATGGCTATGTTCAGAAGATTGTGGCGTCCGGTGACTTTCCCGTGCGGAAACTCAAGTGAAGATAATTACCTCGTGCTTCTATCATGTGGACGTGCCGACAGTTTCTTGTCATTACTTAGAATTCCTAATGGGGGAGACAGAAACTACGCACTATAGCTTTAATAGATTTAGGTACTATCTAATCAAGCCTGCTGTAATTAAAGATGACAGCATTAAATTAGAGTATTTCTGGAAAAGCTGATTTTATTACAAATTCATTTTGGCAAATACAAATGTATCTCTGAGAGTTTATATTAAATTCAAAACTCCTTTCAGTCTTGAGATCTGAATTGAATCATTTTTGAAAAGTGTTTTTTATAAATTTATTTATTGGAACACATCACATCAAATGACATAAATCTTGTCCGTTTACATGTGTGACCATCAACAATTTTTTTCTTTATAAACAAACATAGATGTAGAAAAAGGTAGAGAAGAAAGAGAGAACAAAAGAGAAGAAAGAAGAGAGCAACAACAACAGCACTAATAACAACCCAAAAAAATAAATAAATAAAATAAAATAAATATATATATATATATATATATATATATATACATACATACACACACATACATGCAAAACCCACCCAATCTCCCACCCAATCTCCCACCCCATGTTGGTCCACCCTTCTCCATTAATGTATCACATAAAACAACTTGTATCTGTATCTTGACTTTGTTGCAACAGTACAACTGGTTGAAAAAAGAAAAAAAAAAAAAAAAAAGAAAAGTTTCTTTTCTCTTTAAGTGGCAAGAGTCATAGCTACCTTATCAAAATATGAGAGGAGAGGCTTCCATGTAGTGTAGAATTTCTCAGTTGACCCTCTAAGTGAGAATTTAATCTTTTCTAGCTTAAGGAATGACATTGAATCAGTCTCCCAAGACTCATCTGCTGCGGGTTTGGGTGACTTCCAATGTAGAAGGATACATCTGCAGGCAATCAAAGAGGCAAATGCCAAAACATTCAGTTTCTGTTTACTAAGTTCAGAGTGGTTCAGGGGAACTCCAAATATGGCAATACGTGGACAGGGAGTGATACCTGTATCTAGAACCTCAGATATAATCTTGAAAAAGTTCTTCCAGAATCCTGTTAGCTTTGAGCATAGCCAGAAGGTATGAGCTAGGTCAGATGGGACAAAGGCACATCTATTACAGGCCTCGCTGGTGCCAGGGAAAAACTTTGCCAATTTGGCTTTGCTGAAATGCATTCTGTGTAGTACTTTGTATTGTATTAAGTCAAGACGGGCGCAGGATGAAGAGTAATTCACTTGTAATTTGGCCCTGTCCCACCAAGAGTCTTGGAATTGGACTCCTAGCTCATTTTCCCACTCCTGTTTAATTTTGATCAGCGGGGAGGGGCTGGATTGAAGGATATATGTGTATAATTTAGACAACTTCCTTGTCAGGCTTTCAGGTCTGTCAAGAATATTTGGTAAGTCTGTAGGCAGAGACAGGAATGTGCTGCAATGGTCTTTAACAAAACTGCGTACCTGAAGATAACGGAAGAAGTTGCTATGAGGTAAGTCGTGATCATGGGACAAACTTTTAAAGTCAACAAATGTCCCATTTAAAAACAGATCTCGGAATGATGTGATACCTTTCTTTTTCCAAAGTGTAAATGCAGAGTCTAGTATGGAAGGTAAGAAATTATGATTATGGCATAATGGACCAAGGAGGATTAAATTGTTTAGTTTGAAGTGTTTGCGGAACTGTGACCATATTTTCAAGGTTGACAGGATTACGGGGTTTGAGGTATAACTTGTGGCTGAGAGTGGTAGAGGGGAGCATTTCAGAACTACAAGTGAGGAGGTGCACAGGAAAGGGACTCCATTTTACACCAGTCTAGCTCACTCTCATACCGCCAGCTGAGAATTTTTTGTTTATTTGCTGCCCAGTAGTAGAACATGAAATTAGGTAGGCCCAGGCCACCCTCTTGTTTTGCTGCCTGCAGGGTGTTTCTGTTAATCCTGGCAACCTTGCCTGCCCACAAGAATGGGAGGATGATTTGGTCAAGCTTCTTGAAAAATGATTTTGTCAGGAAGAGAGGTAGACATTGAAAAAGAAACAAAAATCTGGGCAATATATTCATTTTTATAATTTGTACTCTGCCTGCTAATGACATTGGCAATCTAGACCATTTCTGTAGGTCCGCTTTGAAAAGTGTTTTTTAAAGCACAGGGAGGAAGATATTTCAGAAATGACTGAATTATTTGAATAGCAAAAAGTACTCATGCATTTGTGCTTAAACTGGTAAACTATGAAGAAACAGAAGCCGAAAATGAAGAATTTGTTAATGTATTCTTGGAATGCTAAAAAAAAAAAAACCCAAAAAACGTTAATCATCAAACCTGAAGCACAAAATAATTACATTGAATGTGGAATTAATTTACGGATGTCCCATTTTAAGGGAGCCCAGGCTCAAATAACTCTACACAGAACAGCAAAATTGTTTCATCAAAAGGTACATTTATGTAGCAAATATGACAGTCACACAAAATTAAGTGTTTAGTGTTTTGCCAGTCCTTTTTCAAGGTCTTTGTTGGAGGTTTTGTTGCTCAACGTCTTCTCTGATCTTCACTCCAAATGCATTTTGCTTTATTTTTTGTGTTATGTACTATTTATAATTGTCTGGAGAGAAATCCCCTTTGTTTGTTATCTTGTGGTTTCTTTTTTTCTCCTGTTAAAGATTTTTTTCGTGTGTTTTGTGAGTTTTTCCTTATCAAATCGAGGATGAGATTGTGAAGCCCTCTGAGACAAATAAAAAAGGGTTCTAAATAAATGAAATTGACCTGATTCAACTTTTTTTTATGTCAAATCAAAAATTGCGTTGTGTTGCAGTTCTAACTTTCTCTCGACAGAGGGCGCTGTTAAATAAGAAAACAAAAAAACAAGATGCTCCTAAAAAAATCTCTCCTTTTAACCCCTTAGCACGGTCAGCAAGCAAGGTATCAGCAACTTACCAAGAGGAGGCTGTGTAAGTCACGCTCAGAACATCATGTTCTTTATTGACTCCATCACAGTGTTCTGAAAGACGTGACACCATACACAAATACACCCATACATACAGAAGAACAAGTTATTCTATTAAAATGACCTCCTAATTTAAAAATCCAACAGCAGCACCAGTCTGTTGAACCAGTCCAGTGTATGCATAATATTTACGTGTTTGAGAAAGAGGGCGAGAGAGAGAGATGTAAGCTCAAGATTAAAATTCATCTAGATGGCAACATGTAATTAGCCTAAAAGCCTTTTCATCAGGCTTGGAACAACACACACACACACAAACACACACACACACACACACACACACACACACACACACTAATGGTCACCACCAGAGTCTGCTTATAACCACTAATATTCTACATTCACCTCTTAACACTACTGGAAGAGGCATCTGTGTGATGGCACCATTGCCTTGGTGTGTGTTTTTGTGTTGGTGAGTTATTTATATGCTAATGAATCTGGAAGGGGTTGTTGAGTTCTGAGACTGTGTGTGTTTGTGTGTGTGTGTGTGTGTGTGTGTGTGTGTGTGTGTGTGTGTGTGTGTGTGTGTGTGTGTGTGTGTGTGTGTGTGTGTGTGTGTGTGTGTGTGTCAGAGAAGAAGGCAGTAGTCACTTCAGCCAGGGAACAGATGGTGGACGAGAACCTTGAAGATGTACGTATGCTGCCTTTCTTAAAAGTCGTAACAACACAGATGCAGATCCATCCTGATCCTGTTTACCTGCCCCCCTCATCCTCTTCCCTGTTATTCCCACTTTAGTCTGATGAAATACTGTTATTCAGGCACAGTGTCTGGATGCCTGTCTGACTTGAGATATTTTGGCACCAAATGCACCTTTTGTACCTGACTGAAATGCCAAATGTAGCTGTTGGCGATGATTGACAGGCCAACACTCCAGTCAGTGCAACATGCTTCTATTCTTCCCTCTCTAATGGCAGAGCTGCTCTCACTGCTGCATGTCAGAAAAATGAGACCCAGTGGGCTGAGTGCCAGTCGGTTTAGAGGATTTGCAACTTTTGTTTGTGTTTGAATTTGACTGCTTTTGCAATATTAAAGGACTATTCTGGTTTATTACAGCCTGGGTCTTATTTTCAAAGTAGCCATAATTGCCATCAATAAAAATATCACTGGCATACATCAAGTTTAAGAGGCTATAATCAACATTTTTATTATAAAAATAGATCAAATTACCATTACATAGTACATTGTTACTACGTGTAACGTGAAATGGGTCACTCATAGTGTAGTCCCCTCAATTTAGTGTCTTTTAGCTCATTGTTTTGGTTTTTCCGCCCACAGCTTTACTGTTTGGGTTTACTGTCGTCGCTCTTATAGCCTTGTTTTGGACTGCAGCAGGCGGCTTTACTGACTGTCTATTTCTGGTGCACATACTCTTCTGCCCTCACTACACATAAAGGTGCAGAGCTATGCAGGGAGCTAAACACATTTCCAATAAAGGTTGAAGACAAGGTATTGGCCTTTGTAGTCTTTACTGGGTGCAAACTGTGAAACAGTGAGAACAGAATTGGATACCACACCAATACCAACAGAAGTATAGACTATCTGTCAAATAAGTTACATTGCCTTTCATGGTGGAAAGAAACGAAGAAAAGATCAACATTACAGTAAACCTGTAATAATTAAATGTTATTGACATATCATTACCTGTTTCATTAGTTACTTGTTAGCAAAGAGTTGCTTATCGACACATCAGTGTTACAGAGAAACAGTTCTGTCCACCAGGCAGAAGTACCCTCATGTTGTTACAGAGTGGAGGATTGGTCATATTTTCTGTTTTTCTTTTAACCATTACCACAATTGTTTCCTCACCTAAACAAAGTAGTTTCAGTGCCTGAAAAGAACATTAAATGAAGCTGTAGCAGATCAGTTGTGGAAGGCAATGACAAACAATGTTGTTTTGCTTTTAGGGGCACCGTATCAAAAAATGTTCATTTCGGTCACTTTGAAATGGGATGACTTATTTTGTCGTGTAATTTGGAAGACTTTCGTCGTGTTTCTTGTCCCGTCCAACTTTGTGTTAGCAATGTTAACATGTTCCCAAATCTCAGCAATTAGTTTGGATAGTCAAAACAGTGGGCAAAACTACAAAATGAAGACTGAAATTGTAATAAAACTGAATTATCCTGTCCCCCATACCCACTAGGTAGGGTAGATGTCTAATATCATGGTGCCTAACTGAGAGTAGGAGAGGTTTGATTCAGTGCTGAAATGATTACTCCATTAATTGGTTAGACAGGCGACATCGTTTTAATGTTAAAGTTATTTATCAAGCAAAAATACCAAACATTCATTAGTTCCAGCTTCTCAGATGTGAGGATGTCCTGCATTTCTCTGTTTTATTTCACTATGAACTGAGCTCTTTGGGTTTTGGACTGTTGGTTGGACAAATCAAGCAACTTGAAGATGTCACTTTGGGCGCTGTGACATTGCATTTTTTTTAATTAAATGATTAATTGATGAATTTGCAAAGTGGAATAATCAATAATAAAAAAATAATAATTAGTTGCAGATGTAATTTGATTCATATATGGTTTAATTTTAGGCAATGACTACAAGATCTCGCTCATTCATGCCTGTTGTTATTCACTGCACTGATGATGCATGTTTGTTGATATTATAAATAATGATCCAAACATCCAAACTACACTTTGAATACTTTTCCAGATGTGTGTCCATTGATCGCTCAGAGTGGAGCCAAGGCTCTGGCTGACTCCTCACATTAATACATGTGAACGAATATGTATTTTAACACTCCGCCACCCACCAGCTTTTCCCTGTCTGCAGGCCAGGGTTTTCCATTTTACACTTGAGGCATTTAGCTGGCACTATTCAGAGTGAATTAGCCTGGATGGAACAGTAGACTGAGCTTCGGTTCCTGTATGACTGAAATAAAAAGCAAGTTAAAATCAGGAATGCAACGAGGTCAGAGCCTTGTACTGTTACCATCACATTTTCTTTGCGGCTCTACAGCAGTCATGTAAAGGGTAAAGTGCTAGGAGAAGAAACATGGAAGATTTGTTAAAGAAAGTATATGAAAAAGGAGAACAAAGAAAATGTGATTCGGTGGGGAGATGATGATGTCAAGTGTTATTTAGGAAATTACTATTAATGGCACCGGAGAGTCACTTTGCAGATCTGACTGGTAGGAGAGGATATAGTTCTTCCACCATTAGGGAGTCAGTGAAAGAAGAGACTGAAAGAAGAGGATTGATTAAAGGCTTGAACTCTAAAAAGGTGCTTAGGAAAGCAGAAAAGCCTAATTTCTCCACTCCCTAGGATGGCACACACCAGTGGGAGATAGGGGACAACAAGTGAAAGCAAAGACTTCAATAGGGCTAGATTTAAAGCCCCAACTCACCCATGGAAAACTCACACAGGTGTTTCCACTTAATTTGACTGACTATTCCTCTTTCTAGGACTGTAGACATATACGGACTGGGGTTGTTTGAAATCTCCATCACTTTCTTGTTAGTTTTGTTGCACGTGTTGCGTGAATGTCCACCATCATCAATCTCAATGCCTCAGTATCCTTTAAATAAACTAGGTCATACAAAGAGTTTAGACCTGTTCTGAATGACCACACTGGAAGGTAAGTGAGAAGAGAGGAACACACTCCTCCTAGTGAAATCTCACTACATTATCAATCTTACCCCAAAATGATGTGTGTTATAGTCTAGATGTGATGAATCATACAGTTGGGGATACTGGCCCACATTTTTTGGACAGTCCCTCTTTTTTTGTAGCCCTGATTCCACAACTGAAAAGAAGGAGTTTCAGACACTGTTAAACTATCTCACAAGTGTGGCCGGGTTAGCTCAGTTGGTAGAGCAGGCGCACATATATCAAGGTTTACTCCTCGACGCAGTGGCCGTGGGTTTGACTCCGACCTGAGGACCTTTGCTGCATGTCATTCCCCCTCTCTCTCCCCCCTTTCATGTCTTCATCTGTCCTGTGGAAATAAAGGCCTAAAAATGCCCAAAAAGTAATCTTAAAAAAACAACTATCTCACAAGCACTTTGTTTGACGCACTAAGGCCCATGTAGACCTATTTCACGTCAGGCTTTAAAAACTGGCCAAACACAGGTGTAACCAGTACCATTAATGTTGTATGTGTTTAAATTCTAGATCCCTGTTATAGACCTTTTTCACAGCAAACATTTTGCCATGTCAAGGCAAGAGAAGCTAAGGTGTAATTGATGAAACTACATTATATGTACTAGCCCACTGGCTTTGCTTACTGGGACCCTTAATGGAGCTTAGCCATCATTATCAAAATGTGTTTCACCTGTGCTTTTACTGCTGTGTAAGTCAAAATCTCTTGTAACCCCCTTGGGTTATTTTAGTTTGTTCCCTAGTAATTACTATTCTTTCTTATTTATATAGTTATTTGAGCTGTAATTAAGTGTTTTTAAAAAAAAATTTTTATTAGTTATTTAAATTTTTTCAAATGCAGCGCCACTGCTTTGCGGGCGCGTTAAAGTCGCTTAACGTCACCCATAGGAATAAATAAAGTAATCCCAACGTGCAGGATCCGAGCTATAGGTAGCAGAATTTTTCGGCCTCTTTTTGTGTCCTCTTCTCCGCAGCAACAGGTGGAGGGGGTCTCTGCCGGGGGCGCGGCTGACCCACGAGCAGGTGAACTGTGTCTGCAGCATTGCGCTTCGGGTGGCTGGAGTCTCTGACTCAGCCCCTTTGTCTCAGACTCCCTCCTATGATTGGATAGATGTGATGTGTGTGTGTGTGTGTGTGTGTGTGTGTGTGTGTGTGTGTGTGTGTGTTTTTTTAATTTTTTTTATGTTTCTTATGGGCCAATTATGGTCTTTTTTTGTTTGCGCTGAAGCAAATTTAAAATAATAATAAAAAATTGTCTGGCCAATCCGGGGCCCCTGCACACGTGGGGCCCCTAGGCTGCAGCCTATGCAAGCCTGGGCATTAAGCCGTGCCTGCACACACACACACACACACACACACACACACACACACACACACACATATATATACTCTTTGTAGATGTGAGTGCGTTGACTTTGTGTCTCCGCTATCTGAAATGGCATCTTCGTTGTCTTACCCTTCATTACTGTGTATGTGCATTAATGTGTATGTGTGTGTGTGTGTGTGTGTGTGTGTGTGTGTGTGTGTGTGTGTGTGTGTGTAATGAGGAAAACTGCCATTTGGGAAAACCAATTACCACAGGTAAATAACATAAACCTTCCCTCTAAGATTTAGCCAAACAATGCATTTATAAAGAGCAAAAACCTTTTCACACACACACACACACACACACACACACACACACTGGTTTTGGTATACTTTGCCTCACATTCATTCATTACCCATTCCACAATCTTACATTTTACCCTGTAAAATTGACCTCAAGCTGTATGTCTTCATCACTAAAATCTGCTTTTTTCTCTATGAGAATTAGAAAAGATTGTGTGCTGTAACATTTCCTCATAAGTCCTCACAAGTTTAGATAAACCCCAACGCCTGCACACTTGCTCACATTTCCCCCTGGGACGGAGTGTAATCATGAGTTTGGCCTGGAATGGTATGATAACTAATAAAACAGAGATTTCTGGAGGAAATAAGGCAGAGAAAATTAAAGTGTTGGAGTGTACAAATCCTAATTAAAATAACGCAGTGTTTATGGTGCACAGGACACACACACAGAGGAGGAGAGAGAGCAGGGGAGGAAGAAGTATTGGCATTAGTGCAGGGAGGGAGAGGGGAGGGACACAATTTGTGAGGAGGGTGTGTTATCATATTTTTACAGGAATTTCCTCATTTAAAATCTTCATTAGGCATTCCCTCACTTTGTATTTGTTCTCAGCTCCTCCATCACACCACGGCAGCCTCTGGTCCTCGGCTGTGTGGAGCGATATAGCGACTTTGTGTGTGTGTGTGTGTGTGTGTGTGTGTGTGTGAAACAGAGCGAGCAAAGCCTGCATGTCCAAGTACGTGTGCATGCTGGCTTCTGATTATCCTTTGAGTTTATTAATTACAACTCTTTGTCATTCATCCAGGTTCTATCAGTCGCCACACAGAAAACTCTTCCCTCTTCTCTGCCATCTTTTTCTTTATTTCTCCTACATTTCTGTCTCCAATCCCCCCCCCCCCCCCCAATGAGAAGAGCAAACACCAGTTTTGCATCAAAGAACAAGAGACTTATAACGGGTGAAAAAAATAATTTGCTTCTCTCCACACTCTATCTCTTACAGCTGTCACTCCAGGATGAGCCCGTTGATTTGATCATCTTTTCTTCTCTGTAAATAGGCCTGTCTAGCTTTAATCGTTTAACACACATAGGCAGAGGTATAGATTATAATCTGACTAATCCTGGATTACAACTCGGCTATCAGATGCTGTATGCGAGTGTGTGTTTGATATTTGAATGAGTGACTTTGTGAAACTTTTGCAGTGCACAAGTCTCTCTTTCTATTCTTTATTTTTTATTTAGCTTCCAAGAAGTAGTTAGATCACCTGGGGCGGGGTCCACATCAAATAATAAATGTACATACAGATATTTTAAATCAAATATATTTTAGATGCCTAACCCTCGAGTTAGCAGATGCTTCTTTGAGTAGTTTTTGTAATGGTACCGATTAACAACCTATTTAGACTTGGGGGGGATAAGGACTTTTCAGAGAGATTTTGCCAGTAAAGGGACAAATAAAAATGATACAATTAAAACTGATATAAACCTAAAGGTGCCTTTTGGGGAATTCATCAAACTATTTGTTTGCTGTTGAATTATTTCAATCCTGCCTTGTTCAATTCATATTTACTTGCTAGCAGTCTGCCTCTTTCTTGTCTTTGTTAAGGCATTACTGCACTTCTTTGCACATTACTGCCACTAACTGACAATTAGCGAGATAACATTAAACCAGTGGCAGCAATGTGTACCCGGTTGCCTCCGTGCAGAACGTTGAGAGAATCCATCAAAATACATTTCTCCATAGTGTGACTAATTGAAAGCGACAGGGTACCTTTTTTAAAGACTGTTCTTTAAAGGAAGAAAGTTAAATCATGCAGAAGAAAGTTGGAATTCCCAGAAATTGTCAGAAGTAAGGCTGAGTGCCCACATAGCATTCTTTTTTTCTGAGCTCTCCACCTTTTTCTGTGGCTGCCCTGAACGGTTCTAGTCTAAAATCTCTGAACTTTTCAGAAAAGCGCTGGTGTCGCCAATGTCACTTCTTTTTGAGGTTAAAAAGACAGCAAAGATTTGTAGGAGCCGATCAGCCAGACTCTGAATGTTGCTGGTGAGTGTTGTGCTTTTAAAACCATATGCCTTGTAAGCTTGCTGTTAGCTGTTTAGTTACTATACTCTGTTAAGTTAGCTACCTAGCTAATGTTTACATCGTCATTGAAACAAAGCACTGGGATGAGGCACTGCCCAGCGACCTGACACTGCATCAGACACAAAATATCTTTATATTAAAGCCCCAGGCTGCAGCAACCTATTACAGTAAAGGTTGTATAAGTCAGTCAAATACTACTTTTGATCTTTCTTAAGTTGCATATTCCAGACGGAAGATGCTCTACAGAGAACAGTACCTGACATTTAATATACCAATGGCATAACGTGTATACTAGTTTTTCATAAAGAGATGGGGTGTATGTTATTCCAAATGACATTTTGCATAAATAACAGAATTTATGCAAGTTTTAATTTAGCCTCCACTGTTAGCCATAAAAGTTCTTCTCATACAGCACAGAAAGAACAATGAAGAACTAATGCAGCTGGCTGATAGCTAGGCTGTATATGCATATGCATGTGTTTGTTTTACTCTCTAAATACTGTAATGCGGCAGTATATTTGTATGGAATGGATGCAGTGTGATATTTGTTTTCATTTCAACAGCTCTGACATTTTCATTTTTGAGAGAGCTGAACAAATCAGTTTTCACTTTTCCTCTCTGACAGCCTAGTATTCCACTTTAATAACACTTTTAAGAGCATTCATTGTGTGCATTGTTGGAGTATTCAGTGATTGTTTGCGCATGTTTGTGTAGAACTATGGACCACATATAGACACATGTATGACCTCTTTTTTACCCTGTCTGCCTGCAAAGGCTTCAGTTTTCCTGCATGACTGAACACACACAATTAAGCGTTCAAGTAACCCACGACAGCCAAAACACACCCGTCCCTGACCCACATGTCTGTTATTGGTGTCTGTCGCCAAACAGACTACACACACACACACACACACACACACACACATATGTATGAACACCTAATATCGAGATGTCAGTGATAGAAAACTTCAAATGTGAGAACTGTTAGACAGAATTTGTAATACAAATGTATTTAATTCTAAGTAAAATACATTACACAATACATTTTTGACCCTTAATCGAAATCACTTTGTTCTTGAGTAAAGTGTCTTAAACTGCTAAAAAAAGGCCTTTTACAGTACCTATCTTTATTGTCACAGAGGATCATCAGGTTGATCTTGAACCCAATTTGCCTACTGATAATCTCACACAAGTGACCCAATTTCAGGCTGGTCTTAAATGATTATCTTCTCGGTTAATCTCAATTCTATGGACAAGCCTCTCATGACCACCCCCAATTCAAATTGTACTTGTTAAAATGTAAAATATAACTTGTGCTATGAGAGTAACACCAGCTGTCTTGCATGCAATATATCCTCTTATGTTAAGTGTGAAAGACTGCTTTTCCCCAAAGGAACATGCACATCAATGGGACTGGTTGACTGCAAAATTGAATTTCCCTTTAGGGATAAATAAAGTCGTTTGAATTGAATTGACTTTTCAGTCACTTGTTAACAAACATGAACACTGAAAAAAATGATAATATACCACTCAAGTCCCATTGCCAATAATTAGTTATCTTGTTTTATTTAAGGTCCAAGGTTCATTCTTGTCACCCAAAGTTTCCACATGCAGTAGGTTTTCTGGAGATTTCAATCATATTGCATGATCTTCCTCATCTGCTGTCGACCATTGCAGATGGTCAAATTTCCAGTTTAGTTCAGATGACACCTGAGGAACTCCTCCACCTGTTGAAGATCATGTGATGTGACCAAGAGTTACTGAATGGACCATGTGTACTTTATATGTTGATCGTGACATTTGACCACAGGAGATCTTTATTACTGAAAGTAAAAAATGTATAGTTAGTGATGAAACATTACATGTATACTATATATACAAGGAAAGTATGCCCAGTATTTATTACTTCATCACTTATGGGTGACCTATAAATTCTACTTATTTAAATATCCCATCAAATTTACTTAAACCTGCAATAACTTGTTTTTTTTGGCCCACACCCGGCGCCACAACGGGGCAAAAGGGGGCTTTGCCCCCTCACTTGTATTTTCTGCCCCCTTGTTTAAACATCATACATCCATAAAACATACAAACACAACAACACAATTATTATTAGGCTACAAGTTCTACTTGGCGTCTATATCGCATGGGGGCTTTCAACTACTAACAACAATGTAATCCCATCTGCGGCAATATTTGACACAGAGAGCGACCGCTCCAGCCGTCCTCTCACTTCATTAATAAGTCTATGACTTTACCCCTTGAAAAAAACGCTGTGCTGTGCCGCTGTGCTCAGACCACCGCCGGAAGCCTAGCAACGCGTATTGTTTACATGTCTTTTGACAAGGCGGCTGCATTATCAGAGAGAATTGGATCGGGGAGAGATCAATGACCCATCATTTGGTTGAGGAATCTTCATCTGATGACGAGAAGCATCCACCTAACCGTATCATCGCAGCGCAGCCGCCCTCAGACCCTGATGTGATGGGGCACTCAGTTACAGTCAAGTAAGATAGCCTACACATCGTAGTTAGACGTAACTCGTGTAACGTTAGCAGTTTATAACGTTAGCTTAATGTTACTGCACTAGCTAAACTTTTTATAAATATTTTATCCTTAAGTGTTAGCTCAACCATTACTGGACAGAAATGTTTACAACCGGAAACACACACTGGGAGAGCGCAGTCACAGCCGTGTGTGTGTGTGTGTGTGTGTGTGTGTGTGTGTGTGTGTGTGTGTTCAATCTGAAACCTTAATGAAAGCCTAAAGCTCATGAACTGACTTTTGAATAGTTACTTTGTCAAGTCGTACTTATTATTTAAAAAATAGATAAAAATGGACTTAACTGCTTCAAGAAATGCCATATTTGCGAGTGCTGACCCTGTTGCAGCAGCGTGGTTAATGCCTGGGTAAATTAGTTAATTTTATCCTACTTTATGAAAAACAAATCACACCCTCGCAATTTTTACCTGCCCCCTTAGTCATTTTACCCTGGCATGGGCCTGTTTTGGTCCCTTGGGGGCAGCAGAAACAGGTTTGAAAATGGCATTGACACATCACCTTTTAAAGCAACACTATGTAACTTTTTCCGCTTCGGTTGTCTTGTTGGAACTACAGCTCGCGCTAAAAGTTACATAGTGTTACTTTAAGCTGATACGGTGTTGATCAAACGTGTTGTATTTGCAGTTAAGGAGCAACATCACTCATTTAAATCGTGTGTTCTGGCCACCTGGCGAATTTAAGTCCAATATTCACTCTGTTCAACAGCTAATCACTAAAAGCTGCCTGCTG
This sequence comes from Sander lucioperca, assembly GCF_008315115.2. Classification (NCBI taxonomy): domain Eukaryota; kingdom Metazoa; phylum Chordata; class Actinopteri; order Perciformes; family Percidae; genus Sander; species Sander lucioperca. Next base: position 14,087,060 of record NC_050176.1, read on the forward strand.
CAGCAGAGAACGATGCTACGAAAGCAATATAAAGGTTCCCTGTGTTTTTTTGTAACAAAAAGTGTTTTTCACAAAGGTGCCTTGTGTGTATCCTTGAAATCTAACAAATTTGTTGAGCACATTTCCTTCCTCATAAAACATTTACGAAGCAGATTTTTCGGATTATCATAAATCATGCAATATTAACATCCATGTTTGCTTGCTAGCAGTCTTTTCCTTCCTTGCCTTTGTCGGCACATTATATGTTTCCTTTTGTGTTACTGCTGTCAACCGGCGGCAGGAATGTGAATCACATTGCCAGCAATCTAACACGTGTGCACAATACAGACCAAACGGAGACTCACTCATTAAAAAGTCACTCCATTGCACTACTAGTGGTCAAAAACTCCATAGGGTACCTTTACACACAGTATTAATATGTTATGGCTAAATCAATTTTGTCACACTGAAAACAATCAGATTTTTTTAACAAATGTTCTAAGACAGTATACTTCTGTTTTTACATACAGCAGAGTTTACCCATCTACAGTATTTTCTTTATATTGATGTTTCCATGTTGTTTCTAAAAAAAAATGAATTCTTATTAGCACTCTTTATTATGACCACTGTCCACTGAATTTGTTTTCTTTTCTTTGTACTTTATGTAAATGAACGATAAACACTACATTCGCACTTTTGTGTTTCTTGAGTTGGCAAAATATGATATTACTCCATGATTATTGGACATATTTACACCTGTATTTTTATGTAGGCACTGAAATTATAATTTAAACTCCCAGGGTGCATTTTAATGGCAGGTTTTAAGGGGTACAAGACGTAAATGTGGAAAAAGATTGGTATAGACTGAATCACTGTAACTTCGCCATAACACAAAAATCACTTTCGGGAAGCCCAATGGCAGTTGATTTAAATTGCGGAGATATGTGAAATCGGCAAACTTGTTTAAACAAGTAAGTCCGACATATCTTGACGTTTCTGCTGTGCTTATTTTCTGTACTGTGTTGCTTTGCTAGCCCCTTTGATAAACCAAATCTACCGTTATGAACGGCAACATCTCACCACTGGTCGGATTAACTGCTAGTTTGGGTGGTGTCATTGACTATGCTTACATGCACATAATATTTAGTTTTTGCCCTATTTCCACCAATATTCCCATTTACATGTAGCTGTACAAAACAGGATTTTTTCAAAGTTCACCAGCGGTGGTAGTCTGGCTATCACCAGACCAAGCTCAATCTTTTAAGATTCAACATTAGTCTGGGGAGTCTGCTCTGTATTTTCTACTGCACAAGAGGCGTGATCAACGGGTGTAGTTCAAATGACTCTGTACGCAATTGAATAGTCCTTCAACCAATCAGACCAACGAGACGTAGCAGCGACAACAGTGTCACTGCCCGATGTGAGTCGAGTGCAGATGTGAGTCGCGCATGCGTCACTTTGCGATAAGTAGCCTACAAGATGCTAACGGCTTTTTGAGCTAACGCACAGTCTATGAGCTAACGTTAGCAATCAAACAATCATAGATAGCTAAAACGTTTTTGAAAAGACTGCTGCTGCTGGCTACAAGTTAGCAGTCAAACACAATAAAGGCTGTCACTTAATGGCGTTTTGAGCTTAAGTTAGCAATCCAACAGTCATAGATAACTACAACGTTTTTGAAATGACTGCTAGCTAAAAGTTAGCAATCAAACACAACAAAGGCTGTCACTTGAATGGCATTTTGAGCTAACGTTAGCAACCAAACAGTCATAGATAACTACAACGTTTTTGAAATGATTACCATCTTCTGTTATTGTATGTAAAGAGAAACGTTTATTATTTTATAGATTTCACATATTTCAGTATGACACGTTATGCCGTAAACAGTTTAAATCTGAGCATGCGCGACTCACACCTGCACTCGACTCACATCGGGCAGTGACAAACGGCATCAACGGGTTGCTGCCATGGAGTGTTGCACTTCGGTGGCCGGCTTGTTGAATGTAAACAAAAAGCTGCTTGGTCACTTCTCTATCGTCATCGTTTTAAACCCAGCAATAGCGCACCAGGTGGATAAGCCAGTTTGTGATTGGTTCCCACAAAATTGTGAATGGAAGTAGGATAGATAAACGTACAGGTTTCCAGCCTGAGCTGCAGGGCGAAATCAATTCGCCGGCAGATTGGGCGGGGTTTACCCAGTCTACAGCGGCGGCGGACTTTTTGGACCATGCGAACACCTCTTTCATTCCTTCAACCAGCTTCTTGAAAAGTTGGCGTAGCGATGTGTGCGCATATCTAAAAACCTGTTGATATCCAACTCTTTGATAATGTTTAAAAGTAGCTGTGTTTCTCCTTCTAATCGGGTATCCAGCCTCGCAAACTGTTGGCTGGTTGGTTTGTGTACAGAAACCATAGCAACGCACAGAGCTGACCATAAGCCTGCGGTAAAAACCCAGATTGAGACGCATATTCTGAATGCGCTGTATACATGTCCAAAGAATGCCTCTAAAACCCGAATAATATCCCACATGTCTTAATCGGAAAATGCTATTTTGGGAAAAAGGCCTTTTTCAGAACATCCAACCGGAATATGCTGTTTACATGACCTGTATCGAATTCAGAATATTGTCATATTCGGAATAATAGTGGAATATTGGTGTGCGTGTAAACGTACTGATTTTCTTTAGTCTGTGGCCGAACAGGTAAATTAGGTCTCTAACCTGATGTTAGTGAAAGTGTTGAGATATGAAAGCATCAAACATCCATTTTAGATGAATGAGATAAGAGTATATCTGGTTGTTCCTCATCCTCGTTTGTTAAGCACCCTTAAATTGTATGTACGGGACACAGGAGTTTTCTACTCAGAAGTTATTGTAAACAAACATTGTGATTTGGTCTATTCTTTCATTTTTTATCAGGAGAGTCAAACAAACAAGCAAATGAAAGGATATTATATTCAGAGGAGGACCCCTGCTGCTGGTATGATACATTTGCTGAAGGGAGTTGTGAAAGACTGGAAGCTGTACAATCATTACGTTGTTTGTAAAAGACACAACTGGGTTGGACATTTTTCTTAGCATTCTTAGACTGTAAAAGTTACTTTAATATACAAACTATCTGCATCTGTTATCCACCTGTGTTACCATAGAATATTGAGTAAGTTATCTCTGTGCCTCCTGAACATTCCGTGTTATTGTGTGTGTCTGAAGCATACTCTCCCTTAAAAAAACAAAAAAAAACAACAATGGAGAACGAATGATAATGTCCGGTCCTCCTTATGTATGTGGGGAGAGGAGGCCATTCAAAGGGGGCTGAAGTCAGTGCCTTCAAAAACAGCACCTTGAGTTTACTTTGCATACATTGTTTGCTAAAGACGGCAACTCACTGTCCGTCTTATCTATCAGTGCGTCTACTCACCACACTTCTGTTTTTCTCTATGTTTTAATTAGTTAATTAGTGCTGGAACATCATGATGACTGTTGTCAGGCAGCTTCAGGCTTTATTTGTAAACACCACCCTGAGGACTCCACACACATACACACACACATTCAAATGTACACTCACACACAAGCGTGAAATTAACATTTAGAAAGAAAAATACCAACAAAAACAGGACAAGAGAGCATGGTACTGAGCCAAACTCTTCAAAGACAACTTCTGACAGAATTCTTCATGAGTCAGAATAAAACAGCAAGAAAATGAAGAAAAACAAGAAAACGTGTGTGTGTGTGTGTGTGTGTGTGTGTGTGTTTGTGTGAGAGAGCCCTGGCTTTTATGTTCACAATGATGTCAACAGTAAATAGCAGAGAGATTATTCTTTCAATTTTCTGTGATCAGCAGCTTAATTATTGAAGCCGTTTCTGCACATCTATGTGTGAAGCATTTCTTCGACTGAAGAAGCACTTAAGGTTTTGTCTTTTTTGGAGTAAACACTTTATTATTGTTTTCTTTTGTGTGTGTTCTCCACCTATGTGTTGTGGCCAGCAATTAGAATTGTGAAAAGATGCAATAAATGGTTAAGAATTGACTTGGTCATTGGCTATCAAAAATAATATTAAAAAGCAGCTTCTTAACAATGAAACAAAATGCCATGCAAACGTTTATGGCAGGGTCAAACACTAGAAAAAGGATGAACAGACACCACAGGAGTTAAATGAATAATGGAATGATTAAAGCCAAAGTCCGCCTTGAAATGTTGCCTTGAGGCACACTACCCACACAGAGCAACCAGAAAAATAGAAAGACCTGGGGCCAGGAAAGCTACGTGTAGATCCAGAACTAAAACTCAGTGTACGCGTGAAGACAATATGCATACGCATTCTTTTTGTCAGATTTATAAAGCAGCATGTACGCCTGGTTCTGTTTTATAAATCTCAGTAATTGTGGAAGTGGGTTTGCATGCATGAGCCTCATTTCCATGAGTAGCCAGAAATGGATACAGAAATGCTGTTGAACAGCATTTCAATACTTGTGCCCGCTCCAGCACTCGTTAATGAGAAGAACAATTGACCACTAAATCATCACATGTAAACAATCATTGCAGTAATATCATCAATATTAAACGCCAGAAGGATATTCAATGATTTATACAGTTCATATTAAAACAAAGTTAACAAAGTGCTTCACAATTCAGGATGAAATGAAACGATCATTTACTTGGGCAGGTGATGGCTCACATGTTAATAAAACTGATGACATTCATCACTCATAAATAATTTAAAATGAAGTTTTCAGAACACTGAAAACGCCTGCAAAAATAATAACACGATCAGTGAAATTAGCAAACAACCTAAAAACAATGTTCACCTTATATTTAATCTCCTTCTTATCATATCACCCGCAGCTATCTCTAGAGAACGTTGTCTACGCCTGGTCTGAGGTGTGTGTGTGAGGTGCGCACGCTCTCACCGCATATTCACCTTTCATTCAACTAGTGCAGAGCCCGTTCAAAATGTGCCTGTTCAGGAATTGATCAGGAATCAATAGGGGAATCGAGAAAGAATCAGACCAATATGCAAAATCAATAATGGCATTGGTATAAATAAAATCGTATCAAGTACTAAACCCCTAGCATGAACTAGTACGCCAACATTTATTGTTTTTGTCATGTGCCTCTCTGCTCCAAAAAACCCAGAGAGAAGAGAAGAGAGAAGATTAACACTCTCTTGTTCTCGCAAACGCACTCTACACTGAAACACAGACACTGTACCAAAACACAGATGGTGACCTTTTCTCCGACAAGCCGGTATTTCACCGATGAAAGCACTTAATGTTGTGGCCCTACTCACTTTTCAGCACAGGGAAGACCACTTTCTCAATCTTAATTAGGCTTATATTGTTGTTTCCCTTTTTGAAAGTTCGATTTCTGTTAAGTAGACCTTCATCATCTCGAACAAATCAGTAGAAAGGTGAATTGTTGGCCATTTGATTCCTGTATTGACACACGTGGCGGCCTGTTAATCACAGGTTGTTAATGTGCCACTTTGTTATACAAGCACTTTGTAAGGAATCACAGTCTCTGCTGCAGCATCACACATACAGTAGGAGCGTGTGTGTTTATTCCTCGTCTTGTAGTCTTTTTATGCTCTGTTGATCCATCGTCAGTGTCTGTTTACAGCGTCTGAGTACTTTGCTTCGCCAAACATCATAAAACCATGTTTAGCAATGTATATGCAAAGCAGAGAGAAGGAGAAAACATCTACTGGAATGATAACACGGTCAACAGGGAGAGACGTAATTGGACAGAAGGTTGCTGGTTGTGGATGTGCAAGATTGCTTTGCAGACAGAAAAAAAGAGACGTGCACACACACACACACACACACAATTCAGACACCTAGTCAGGAGACCTTGTGAGAGCTCTTTAGCAGAGGTCGAAGGTAAAGATGATACCCAGAGAAATCTATTCATCAGACCTGAGTGGGGGCTCTGCAATCCTGTCTACCCCTGCAGGCTGTTCAGAGTGGAGGAGGCATTGGATTTGTCTGAGGAGGTTTAAAACAGAAACTGAAATGTGGTTTTCTGTCAATGCAAGTTTGTGCATGGATGTATACACAAGAATTAAAGCAACGTTGATTGGTTTGTATTTGGGGTGTATTTGCACATGCTTAGTGTGTGTTTAGGTATGTGTCTGAGAATGGAGGAGATTGCAGTTATGTGCAAATGCATGTGTTGGTGTACACTATAGTGTTAATGGCTGGCCTTGTTCAGTAACAATGTCATGCCACCATAGGCTTGTGACTATGTAAAATGTTATAAAAAATAATAATTACAATCTGCGCCCTACTGTTCATTATGAGATGTTTCTGGTGGAGCGGTAAGTCCGCCCACTGAGCCAAGGTAATCAGCACGAGTGACAAGTGTATTTTAAATCCTTCACGGTAATTACAAACCTGTTTGTCCTTTCTTTTCCATGGATCTGACACCTGATGGGCATGGATTAAAGTGGGTTGGATTGGCGTTCCGGCACCTTTGATTAATAAGTAAATTAATCTAATTGGCAGTTTCATACATCAGTGTTTCCTGTTCGTTTAAAATAACGCTATATATCTATTCCAGCATTTTTTTTCCCTGATTCATTTTCAGCAGCGCACTGCCGTGAGTCCATGCATAAGGCAAGTGTCTGTGGTTAGTTCACATGTCTGTAATGGTTGCAGGACAGTCGCATACTATCTGGTAAAGATCAGTTTAACAGGTGAAGATCACGTTGTCAGTAGCAGACAAGACTTGGTGTTGAACAACACGGTAATGTGCTGCAGATCTGTTTTTTTACAGACAATATTCAGTTCAAACTGATAGGTGATGCGTTTTACCCTCATTGTTCTCCATGAAGTTAGATGAAAGTGAAGTAAGCCCGGTGTGTTTTATGTGGTGACTGCATCGGCCTCATTTTAAAAAAGCCTTTTAAATGCTACATTTTGTCAGCACCCGGTCATATGGTAACTTAAGAGGCAATAAGGCCTTGTGTGCTCTGATTAATTTTGGCATGCTGTTAACTAACCAGTCATAATTTTGTTTTAATGAAAACTCAACTCCTTACAATCCTTCTGGTGTTCTTCACTACTGTTTTGGAAGAAGACAAGAGTAACAGGTGAACTAGTTTAAAAGTGAGTTTTCTTTAAGTGTTGTGTAGTAGATGGAGATTTTAAAGTAGTAAGAAACTTTAATGGGTTAAATTTGTGAATTGAATTTGGTGTGGTGTACGCTAAAATCAACTGCGTCAAGCAACCGAAGCAAGACACTATCAGCAACACCGAAGCTTACAGCCAGCCCGGTGTAGCCAGTTTCATTGATAAAAGCTACACTGTATATGCATAATGTTATTTCCAGTTATGTGTTTAATGCAGTCAGCCTGTCGGACTGGCGATCAGATCGCATATCGACGATTTTGAGTAACCACGATTGGATGATTTGGGAAGCGATCGCCCAAGCCTGTGCCAACATTAACGTTTCCATAAAACCATTTACCATTTGTTTCCACTGGCTGATCTGAGTATTTTCCCTCCACAGAAGGAAAAATGCAGCCATTATCTAGTAGTCACTCAAATGTCAAAGTTCATAGGATCACCGGGCAAACACTTAAACATGCGGTATACTAGCCGCACCCGAGGTGGCATGGAACTAATGTGACGTCAAAATGACGTAGATCTCGCTGGCGCGCCAGGACCAGAGGTTGCACACCACTTTATTTTTTTCAGCGGCGCACGACAAAGTGGAAACAGGAAGCATGGACAAGTTCGACGGTAACCGGATGCCAGGACACTCAGAGTGACTGCAAGTCTCTCTTGTAAACTTACTGGGTTAAGATGAGTTCTTTTATGGTGAATGAAAGGCTTGATCCGACGAAGTAGGTCATCGAATCAAATCGAAGCATTGACTTCCAGTGCCAGTTCTGCCGTTGTTTACATTTTTCTTCTTCTTCTAGTCCTTAGAAATAGCAAAGTCGGTAGCCTTTGCTCATTAGCGACACCTCTGGTCAGGAGAATACTACAACTATCAAACTTTATTTATATATCAATCAAAGGTATCCAAAGTGCTTAACATCGAAACCAAGAATAAAAACACATATCATACAATAGAAAGAAAGAACATAGAAAACAGTAAAATCAGAAATAGTTACAAAGAAACAGAAGAATGAAATTGTCACACCACTGCTACGTATTAAAAGCCAGACTAAACAGATGCGTTTTAAGTTTGGACCTAAAAAGAGCTACATCTGTAATAGTGCGAATATCAGGGGGTAACTTGTTCCAGAGTCTCGGGGCAGCAACTGCAAAAGCCTGGTCACCCCACCGTTTATATCTAGACCTTGGCACTTCTAAAAGTCGCTGGTTTGAAGAACGCAATGACCGGTTGTGCTCCCGCAAAGTTAAAATTTCGGACAAATACTCTGGGGCCAGACCATTTAAGGCCTTGAAAGCAAACAATAAAATCTTAAAATCTATTCTAAAACGCACAGGGAGCCAATGTAGGGTGTAGAGAACAGGAGTGATATGTGCACGTCTAGATGTGTTTGTTAAAAAGCGGGCAGCAGCATTTTGCACAAGTTGAAGACGTGAGATGGAGGTCTGATTCAGACCAACATAAAGAGCATTACAATAATCCAACCTAGAACTAATAAAGGCATCAATTGCCTTTTCTAGATCGTGCCTGTTGAGGAAAGGCTTAACTTTAGCCAGGAGACGAAGCTGGAAAAAGTTCATTCTAACAACATTACTGATCTGCTTGTCAAATTTCATGCTGCAATCAAAAGTAACCCCCAAGTTTTTGACAGCTGACCTGGTGTAAGATGCTAGAGCTCCCAAACTCAAAGCTGGACCATTTTGCGTGCCTGAAGTACTGAAAATAATACACTCCGTTTTATCTTCATTCAAATTAAGAACGTTTTCTGAAAGCCACAGCTTAATATCAGTGATACAACTAAGCAGGGAGTTTAGTGCGACACTGTCATTTGCTTTCATAGGCAAATAGATTTGCAAATCATCTGCGTAACAATGAAATGACAGGTTATGCTTTCCTATAATAGCCCCTAAAGGCAGCATATATAAAGAAAACAGAATGGGGGCAAGAATTGAGCCCTGGGGAACCCCACAAGAGAGAGGAGCAGCTGACGAGAAGAGGTCACCAATCATGATAGAAAAGCTCCTATTAGCCAAATAGGAGCTAAACCATTCAAGTGCCGAGCCTCTGATGCCCACACAGTGCTCAAGGCGAGAGAGGAGGACTGCATGGTCCACTGTGTCAAAAGCCGCTGTGAGGTCCAATAGCACTAAAACAGTAGGATTCCCGGCATCTACAGACAAGGCAATATCATTATGTACTAGTGCGTATAAATAGTTAAGGCGCTCCCATGACGTCACATTTGCGCGTGCCAGCTTGTCTACGGCTACTGTAAAAAGGCCCTGAGTTAGCCACAGCAGTCCCATCTGAGCTCTGATAGTAAATAATACCCTTTGAAGGAGGGCCATCCGCCACTGTGGCGTACAGGGAAAACACATAACAGAGAGACACGTTTAGAAAGATATCTAGTTGGTGGTAGAACTTTATTCTGACCCAACTGGTGTAACAGTGCAGTACTTTTTTACTACCCTCAGCCGAGGTAAACTTCACCTCTCCTCATCAAACAGTTTTTCTGTCTAGTGGAGGCAACACATTTAGAAAGGTAGAAAGATATTAAAAAAAAAATGTTTCCTTCGTAATCCTAAAATCACTTTCTTGACAGATTCAACATCCTGGTGAAAAAATGAAAAGAAATAGGAAAAAAAAACTGACTTTGTATCTCTTTGTTTTGTTTATATCAGTAATCCTCAGATTTCAAACACACAAAGCAAACTGTCAAAAGCAGCTTACATCCTTCCTTTTTGCCTTGTCTGATCTGGTATTACTAAACACATCAGCTTTGAGCACTCCAATCATATCTTACTAACACTGAGAGAAGAGGAGAGTGAGACAGGATAACAAGAGAGAGACAGATACATAGTAACACACAGGCATTGGCACATTGTTGTACAGAAGGACCAGTGGAGAGTAAAGTAAAGGGGGCTCTGGATTGGGGCTTAAGAGCTATCGTACATCATCTCATCACCTCTGCTGTGTGCATGTGTGTGTATTTTCACTTTTGTGTCTGCATGTTGTCTGATGTTTGCGTATTGTGTGTTTGTGCATCTCATGCGTGAGTAGCCAAAAGACAGATGCTATTATTTGCATGTAAATGTTTCCACTGTTGAATTTAATGCTGCCATCCATCACCAAAGACTTCTACTGTCCTCAGACTGGCAGACGCTGGCTGCTGTGTGCTGCTTCAGTGACTAACACCAGTTACACACCATTGGACTGGTATCAGGATGAATGGTATCAGAGTCCCTGATCATGTCTGCTGTGTCAACATGGAACACTGAGCAGAAAAGTAGACTGAATGAATGACGTGGGGCGTTCAATCAGGAGCACTAAAGATGGTGGTCGATAACATTAAATCAGAAGAACAGCTGAGTGCGGGGAGGTTGCCCAGCAGAGTCTGCTTCAGGGATGATATTTGGTGAACTGCCCGACAGTTCGAAGATGAATTTTGAGGATGGGTACTTTTCTTTTGAAGGTGGAGTAACAGAACAGCTGTGGTTTGAAGTTAGACATCTATGATGATTAAAACTATTTTTCTGATTTTGAGTTTGATATATGTTGGCTATAAACAGACAACATATTATGAAAAAGCATGATCCAACTCGAGTGTGGATAGCTGAGACCCATCGGGCCCATTCGGACAAACATTTACAAATTATGTTGAGGGGCCACCTCTAGCTCACCCAGTGTGAACACCATGTAGGCTAAGTCCTTGGCAGCGGCGTGCGGCACTTTGCTGCTTGTCGACCCCCCTCTCTCTCAGGGACGGATTATCATGACCACGGGCCCTGGACACAAAATCGGAATGGGCCCCCCTCCATCCCCTACCCACACACACATGCACGCACAAGTAGTAGCCACACGTCCACTATCGCAAAGAGCGCACAGTGCTTTACAGCGCATCACAGAGAAACACACAATCTAATAGGGTACAGATACAGTATGTATAGAAACCAATACATTAAACGTGATGGATTACCATTTTGAAAAAGTGTGAACACAAATATCCTACCTACAATTTATCAAGGTTGATAATTAATATAACAGCCACTCTCGTGGTGCTACTTTTCCATTAGGCAATCGGCTGCGCAACATGTCATTATTAAACGAGTGAACTCGACCACCTATTCTACAGTCTCTCACTGATGCAGGGTAATTAGCTCCTCTGTTGTGAAACGAAGAGGCACCTCTTTCAATGAGAATCGTTTTTTACTTTGTCACTGGATATATTTCCCCACATTGCAGGATCTGTAACAGTCTCACACCAAGAGTCGTCATCAGCCCCCCTCTGATATAGGCCTGTAGTCTAGTTAAAGGTGCCCTGCCACACAAAACCGTTTTTATTTGCATTTTTTGAAATATGTTAGGTCCATATGTGTTTGTGTTAGGTCGTGAACGTGAAAATGAACTGCTACCTCCTCTGTCAGCTCTAGCCACCGAAAAGAAATAAGCGGAGAAATCAGGCCAATTACAAAAGCTGATCAGTCTGACGTGGTGTTGCCTGAGCTCATTACTATTCATGAGCTCGCCCAGTTGCGCTGGGTAAAGGATGCTGATAGCCAACAAAAACGTGAAAGAATAAACGACATAAGTCTAATGTTAATGCTAGCTAGCTAAAGTTATTCAAGTGTCTCCCATAGACTAGTTAAGGCTAAATGACAGCATTCAGACAGTTACTGTTACACAGCGTAATCTTCATTATGTGCTCTACCTACCACTGTCTTGCTTTCTTTTCTCATCATCCTCCTTTTTTCTCTTCCCTTTTTCTCTCCCAGAAGGATAATAATTCCTCTTCATTTTCGTTTGACGTTAACATTATATCAATTAAAAAGTTTGGTTATCTTTTGCTTCTAGGGAATGACAAGGGGCCCCCTCAGGGACGTTTCCAACTGCGATGTCATTGCAAAAAGTAATTTGTTTGTTTAAGGGGAAGGGGAGTTGCGGTCACTGTGATGCCACATTTTGAGCCATTGCTGTGGAGTAAAGTTTGTTGGCCCTCGGGGGCCCCCTCACGGTCAGGGGCCCCAATCAGTTGCCTGGTTTGCCTGTTGACAAGCGGCGGCTCTGATCATACCGTGATTGAATTCTTGGCGTCGCACAATGATAGTAAAATTTCAATTTATCAGATCGTTAGGGGCCCCTCCTGGAATGTAAGGGGCCCCCCCTGGAACATCAGGGCCCTGGGCACGTGCCCACTTTGCCCATGCCGTAAGCCGTCTATGCTCTCTCTCCCCTTTCCTTTCTTCAAGTTATCTTGTCAATAAAAGGCCATAAAAGCCAAAAAAATTATCTTAAAAAAAACAAATGATGTTGGGGTTCGGCCTACTTGATAATATGGTGCTTAACGTTCTTTTTAGTAAAAATGTAGTCTCTGTACGTTCCTGCCAGTTGTTACCCAGCTTTAGCAGCACCCCCGCACTCTAGGCAGAATACAAACTTAATGCTTGTGCTTAAATTAACTGCGTCAGGCTCGGGTCGGTTCAGACTAGGAACGGTACATGTATTCGTATTGAACCAAAACGGTACGGGCGTCTCGGTTCGGTACATGAATTTACACGGAGAATACACGGTATAAAAATAAATAAAACTCGCGTGCAAATGAATTAATGTAATGTGGAACTACTGTTACATACGCGTTTCTTAGGGACACCTAATCTGTAGCCACGCCTTAGCTCTAAAGCTCCCAAGCTCCGCCTACGTGTCGAGTCGGTCCAGTGAGTCCACACGAAGCAAACTAGTCCCTTCCATATACAACCAAACACGGATGTACTGTAGCTGTATCCCTTCTTGCCTCGACCACAAATGGCTTCCAGGCCCATTTGCTTCGCTGTTTGCTCCGCTGTTAGCTCCGCTTTTAGCTCCGCCGTTAGCTGTTAGCGCCGCCGTTAGCTTCGCTGTTTGCTGCTAGCTCCGCTGTTAGCGTGTGAAGCTAACGCTACAATTCGCCAACTGCTCCGTGTAACCGAAACTGCTCTTTTAACACCCCTGCTCTGTGCATTCACATATGAGAGCAGCGCTTGTCTCCCATATCACACTACTAGCTGATTGTCTTATTTTGTTTACAAGTTCCAGATGGAGTCTGGAGATGATGTGGGGTAGCCTACTTATTGTTTACTGTTTACATCTTACTTTATACGCTTCAGGCTGTTGCAGCTAGCTCAGGGGAGAGAGACTGGATGACACTAGGTGGTACAGCCTGAGACATGCACAATAAAAAAAAATTTCCTTCTGCATTTTTGTTATGCTTTTCCCTCCATTGTACCGAACCGAACCGTGATGTCTGAACCGAGGTATGAACCGAACCGTGACTTCAGTGTACCATTCCACCCCTAGTTCAGACATAAAAATACCAAATACCTGTTGGGCCAGGCTCGGTTGCTACTCTCAGACTCGGGTCGGGTTCGAATAAAAGTATGCAGCCTGAGCCGCACTCTAGATCCAGCATTGCCCTTTTAAGAATTAGGTTCATGTAGTACTATGTTTTGAGAAATAATGTTTAATAATTGTTTTTTATTAACATAATTCACAATCCGTTTTAATGAATGTATCTGCCAAGTCACAAAATGTTGATATTTGCAAAATGTTTTGTGACACTGTATTTCATTAGTTTATCTACGTTGGAATACAGTATCTGCTCGAAGCAACTAAAGCATGATTAACATATTTTATGTCATGTTTCCTGTGAGTCCTTGAAACTTTAAAGGTCTTGATTCATCTTTAAAGGGATCAAAAAAGACAAATCAAGGCCTTTAAAGTTTTTCAAAATAGACCTGTATAGACGTGGGTAATTTGAAGCGCTTGAATTTATATACTTTGTGCAATGAAAATGGAAGTTCATTTGATATTTTACTTAACGTTAGTAAATAGGCTACACTCTGTCTCTGTCTCTACTGCTCAACTTACACAATTAATGTGTTTAGCTGTTCTGTGTTAGAGAAGACAATATAACATATAGTCTGCCATCACTGTAACACAGCCCAATGGAGAAGTGACAGTTGTTGTCGGTGAGTGTTCTGTAAAGCCTGCTAGGTTCTTATTATACAAATTATATGTTATAACAGTAATTAAATTGGGCATGGAAAGTCATTAAAGTCCTTGAATTTGATGTTTTAGAAGTTGTGGGAACCCTGTTATGTTTATGGTTAGGCACTCAAAGCACCTGGTTAAGAGTGGGGAGAGATTGTGATCTTGAGCCTCTTTCCGACCAAGAGGCTACAGGAACGTAGTTATAGGAACAGTCCACTTCTAAACAGTTCTACTAACTACTCTCCCCCAAAACCGGTTTTGCTATTTGCATTCGCACCGGCCAAGTGACGCAAGCACGGCAACGTCACTAGACTTTAGCGCCACATACAACAACAAACCAGCATGGAGGAGGCCATCGGCGTGTTCCTGTTGTTCATGGCCGGGATCCTCATAATGGAGTTCGAACGGCGGCGTTTAAAGCAGGGGTCTCAAACTCGCGGCCCGGGGGCCAATTGAGGCCCGCGGGCTGATATTTTGTGGCCCCCCTACTTGACATCAAAGTTTAGTGTCAGCCCGCGCGTTGTTCTGAAACGCACCTTTTTGCTGAGTCGTTGCGCGTGCCGCGCTTGCCACGCTTTTATTTTATTTGTTTAGCACTTACGGGCTACCATAGCTAGTCTCGTGACTGCGGCGTTTGTTGTCAACGGTTGTCAAGCTAGCCAACCGTGAAGTACCTGGGGAAGTATCAACGTTAGTCACTTGGTTGAAACGTGTTCCAGAGTGACGGAAAATATATGCCATCACCCAGTTCCAGTCATGTCTCTCTCAAAATGTGCCGTGAAGAGAAAGGTTGGCGACGAGCACAGGCAATTTCAGTGAAAGTGGGAGACGGAATATTTTTTCTATCGAGCACAGGGGCACCCCTACGTGTCTCATATGCACAGAGAAAGTTGCGGTGTACAAGGAATATGACATCAGACGTCATTACTCAACTAGACATGCTGAGGAGTATACAAAATACCAGGGAGATGAGAGAAAGAACCGGGTCGCCAATCTTAAAAAATGTCTATTGAGGCAACAAGATTTATTTAAGAAAGCAAACAAAGAATACTTTTGTTGAATACTTGACGCGGCCCAGCCTGACCCACACGCTACCTCGAGCGGCCCCCAGGTAAATTGAGTTTGAGACCCCTGGTTTAAAGACTAGGCTGGAGTACTTAACAGAGAAACACAGAAGACAAAGGCTCCAGCATAATATGATCCTAATTAATATGATGGAAGAAGATAGAAGAGCAGAGCGTAACAGGCAAACGAAACGATGGGTAAGTTTAACTAGCATTAACAATCATAGGTCACTAAGGGTTCCATGCGGAAGAGGGAAAAGACCCTGCCCTGAAGTAGGAGCTGAAAGAGTTACAGGAACTGCGGTCAGAGGAACTTAATAATCCCCAAATTGGTCCAGTTGGAACACAAGAAAAAAAGGGTTCTAGGAACGTTATGTACTAGGAACTGCAAAAATCCCTCCGGTTAAATATTGGTAGTAGAAGTCGACAGGGACTTAATGCACAAGACTGGATGTGTTTATTAACAACTCCAACCACAATTAACAGGCTGGCTGATTTTGTTGCTTAGACTTAACCACACATGGGATTCAGGATGTCACCCATCCTCCACCCCAACAACCTCCCTACAGCTCGGGTGCGGCCGTGCGGTTCGTTTAATATTTCTGGTATTTGCTTTGGATCTTCAACAACACACACACACACACAAAGTCATAGACAAACAAATTTGTCTATGATGGTTTAATCAAGGCTAGGTTTTTTGTACACGGCTTAAATTCTGTTCATATTAGGGCTTTTTATGATTGCATGTATTATGTGTATTGTGTGTGTGTGTGTGTGTGTGTGTGTGTGTGTGTGGTAGGTTTGTGTGAATGGTTTGTTCACTACGTCACCTGCGCACCTGTGTGTATATGTGTGTTAATCAGAGGTTAGGAAGGGAATCACAGGTGAGAAGGGGAAGGGGGAATTAGGATCTGGGAAGCCACACAGTTTTTCAACCTCAGCTGTGTGCGAGTGATGTTTTTAGATCTCGTCTGCTCGTTGTTAATCTTTCACAGTCAGTCTTTTTGTAGGTGTTTTTAAATGCATTTATAAAATAAAGGATTAACCTTAAAACGATGGCGGCCCTCATTATTTGCACCAGCAAGCGTTGGAAATGGTTTCTAATTCCCTCCAGTGGCATTTTTTGTGGTCAGATTGCCACTACAATGATGATGAATTGTGCAAAATACTGTGTAATGGATTCTACGCTCCTACCACTGTGGTATGGACATTTTAATCTATAATGTTGTTGGGGTGTCATAAATATGCACAATATCATCAGGATCGCTCAGAGTTGATATGTGCATTTGTTAATTTGTACATGCACATTTGTACATTTGCTTGTATTTGCATGATGTGTGGTGATGTGTTGAAAGGTTATGGCAGTTTGTGTCAACAAGAAGAATTCAGAGTCACTTACAGAGAAACTGCATGTGGCATGTTAAAGATAATGACTAATGCATAACTTTTTGGGGACTCATTCAAATGTTTTAAAGATTATCGAAGCATTGGTGAGAAAACTGCTTTCCAAAAAAATGTAAAATGGCAATAAATCTGTTTAGCCATGACTGACACTGAACATTTGTCTTAAAACAGGCAATCCACCAAAACTAATACAACTTGCTTCAACACCTCAGAGTTCTGGAGTTATGTGCTAAAACCTAAAGTGCTTTGTAATTGGACTTTGTGGCGGTATTGAATATGGAGATGCACCAAAAACTAATCAATTGTTTCTTGGACTAACTTTCCACCAAATGTCACTGAAATCTGTTGGCAAGTTATTTTTTTAAATATCCTGCTAACTAACAAACACACAAAAAGGTAAACATTTCATCACAGTATGTTATTGGCAAACCAAATATATGCATACATTTTGTGTTCTGCTAGATAGTGGCTCTGTCAATGTTTGTCTGTCACTGCTGCTTAGCTGTTCCCTGCAAGTACCTTAAGAAAACGAAAATGTGTCACTAAGATTTGTTCAAGCGTACATTTTCTGTTTGAAGCTTGGAACACATCACACGATTATAACCCTGAGCGAGCCCAATTATAACCCTGTTTTGACCGTAAAAATTGGTTTTTCAACAATGTGGAAAGTCTGCAGTGGTCCGCAGAAAATAGAACGGGTCACCTTGGACAGTCAAAAACACACATCATCATTGTGTGAGTCGGGCTTTTGGCAGTCGAAATGATTTTACACGTCTTGTTTTTAGAAATGAGATTGGTGCAAATTTGAAAGTAATCCTGCAGTTTAAAACGTTTAACAATAATAATGAATGCAGACTGCTTGTCTGACAGTAATTTTCAACAGTCATGCTCGTGTGATGAGGCTTCAACGATCACATACTGTAGGGTTTAAAAGTCTTCTGGTGTGTCTCATATCTTTGTTTGCATTTACTGGATTGGGTACTTGAGTGCAAAAAAAAAAATCCTGCCTTGAAAAACTATCCGAACAAAGCCACTGCTGTCTTCCAGTGAGAGGAAAGTGCTAGTTACTCTTCAAGGCACTAAAATATGTTCCACTGCCTCTTCATTGTATAATTGATGTACTGTATTGAGTGTGTCATTTTGGGAGAAACAAACATTGCAACTTTTTGTCTGTGCTCGAATTAATGTGAACATGATCAGACAGACATTGGTCAAATGTGGATGTCTTTGTGCGCATGTGTCTTGTTGTCTCATATTTTTTTGCTAGATAACAGCTTGGCTGCAAAAAGGATTTCACACACACACAGACACACACACACACACACACACACACACACACACACACAAACACACAGACACAGGAGGTGCAGAGATGTAATATGTAGTGACATGTTTGAGTGGAGCTCAGAGACAGCGTGAGTGAAGAAGGGAATGTCTTTAATGTAACACCTACTCATCTACATCAGAAACAAACAAGTTAAAGACAACACCTCTTCAGACAGGCTTACACACTGACTCACACCGCCTCACGCACACAAGTGCACACACAGAAAGGAATACAGAATAGGCTGCACTGCCAAAGGAATACACTCCATATTCAGCCACATTCTCATATGCTGGTACCAAATATTCACCAAGATAGAGACATGGAGGCAATTCAGATGCATAATTGCTTTGAATAAAATATTATGTGATCTTCCCTGTTTTGGGAATTAATAGAATACCATGAGCAGAAGATAATATAAATCTATATATCTAATATAAACCTTTGCAGAACATTCTAACAAAATACTATACCCTTTATTTTCACATGACAAATTAAAAACTAAATACAACTTGAATAGTTTTGTAATGTCTTTGGGCACTTACATAATCTAAAAGTCTAAACACTTTTTCGGTCGTTTGTCATCCTCTGACAATCTGAAAATCTTATTATAAAGATATATATTTTTTGTCAGGTTACTCATTACTGAAGCAGTGTTGTAACTGCAGAGTGTGCACTCTGCATCAAATGAGCTGTTGTGCAGAGTGAATGGAGGCACTGTTATTAGTGGAGAGTCAATGAGACACACAGGCTAGAGAAAGTGTCTGTGATAAGAACAGGTTGCTAGGCATCCTTTTTTCCCTCTTCACCTCTCTTTCTCTTTCCACTGGAGCTCACTATGTATCTGTGACACTTTATCTTCCCTGAGCCAGTTCATGTGTCTCAAGCTGATAAGAAGCTAAAAAGTATGGAAACTAAACTATGGACTACCAATGGGGGTTTTCCATACGCATGTGCTGGCTTGGCTTGACTCGGTTTGACTCAGCACGTCAGACCAACGTGACTGGGATTTGCATTTCCATTACAACAGGGCGCTTGAAGGTGCATCTTCAGTGGTGTTGTGTGACTTTTGGGCTTATAGGTAGCTCTGTGTATTTTGGCCGTTTTTTGTATTTTCAAACATTAGTATTTTAAAAGTATTACTCATGCATTTTCTTATTATTTTAACAGATTTCCTTCAAAAGTTATTTCCTGTCACAAATTAGTTGTATACAAATATAATTTTTAGGAGACAGAGTCGACCCTGCCTATCGCCCAATGCATGGTGGGATATCAGGTATTGATAATTGATCATGATAATTCAAAAGGTGATGGTAATAAATGCTAAAAGTTACAACTTGCCAACTATTGACACAAATGGATGACTCATGTTGACAGCCAATGAGTTAACCATATTGGCACATACTATTTCTGCTACAGATTATTCAACGGTTGAAGTAAAAGCTACAACAGCTGCACCTTTGAAATGGCTGCAGCCACTCTGTTTTTTTCCGCCTGTCATTATCACAGGGATTGGACCCTAATGTAAGTGGCTGCTTCCATACACCGCTTCCTAAAATAGTTACACATCGGTGGAGGGAGGACTCTGTATGTGGTTTAAAGATAGAAGCGTTTAAACTTTTTTCAACATGTGGACTGAATGTGAATCAGCTGCAGTCTGTCTTTAAAGGCATACTATGTAACCTTTCTCTCCTCGGTCCCCCTACAGGTTGTCTCATTGGAACTACAGCCGTGCGAGCTGTGGTTCCAATGAGACAACCTGTAGGGGGACCGAAGAGGGAAAAGTTACATAGTATGCCTATAATACAAAATAGATGTTTGATCTGCACAAGACGTATGAAGGTACTACATTTAAAACAGTATCAACTGGGTATGCGTATTTTGATTATATGAATAAATACTTGTGTTATATAATAACACATATAATATATAATAATTGTGTTTGTATCTAAAATGGGGAAGTTGTGACACATTGTGTGTGTGTGTGTGTGTGTGTGTGTGTGTGTGTGTGTGTGTGTGTGTGTGTGTGTGTGTAATTGGTGATTCTGACCAGTTTGCTGGATCATTCAACGGAAAAACAACTGCAACGGACGGCTGAACAAACCCATTACTCTGGCTCAGTGCTTCTCACACACACACACACACACACACACACACACACACACACACTCTCAAGACTAAACAGTGACCCGTAGTGACTTCAGAATAACACATGACCTTCTTCACACTCAATGGGAAAAGGGAAGAGAATGAAAGAAGTGGTGACTTGAAATAAAAAAAAAGTTGAGATGGAGAGTCGGGGAAGTACTGGAGAAAGTCTGAGATGGAGACAGATTGTTTTAAATAAGAGAAAAAGAAATTAATTTTCTGTGTCTGTCATCAGAGGGGGGCAATAGAATAGTTCCAATCCACTTCCCTACACACAATCACAAGCAAACCTATATGCCCTGTGCTATCATCTACAGGTGTGTGTGTGTGTGTGTGTGTGTGTGTGAGTGTGTACGTGCATCTGAGTTTGTTTGGAAGGTGTGGGCATTAAATTGAGCGATGGAGTGTGCTCATTGATTTCCACAGTAAAGGAAAAGTAATCTTCTCTGGTGTGTGTGTGTGTGTGTGTGTGTGTGTGTGTGCGTGCGTGCGTGCGTGCGTGCGTGCGTGCGTGCGTGCGTGCGTGCGTGCGTGCGTGCGTGCGTGTGGCTCTGATTGAAACAGTGGTCAGAAAACTATTAAATATTTTATAGGTTTATAGTTCATATATCACCACCATAGATATATCACTTCAAAATTAGTTGATAGCAGATTATAACTGCAGTAATAAAACAGGAACACTGCCTGTACAGTCCGAACAGAAGCCCCAGTAAGCCTCACATGCTTTTATTTTTGCAAGGATGCGGAAGGTTTCAGGTCAGGTTTGCCTATACAGCTCTAAATTGCTTTCCAGCGAACTGGTACATGACATTTTTCAACCTGTAGAAAGGAGAAATACGCTGTTTGCCTCGGAGAGCAAGTCGTATGGGCGAGTAAAGTGTCAGTGGCTTGTGAGATTTATAATACACTGTCTGAAATGGAGGGACCTTTTAATATATAAAGAAATCTAAAAACTTTTTTTTTCAATATGAACACTTGCACCATCCTCACAACTTTTGCCCCTGACAAATGATGTGCTGTGGGTATTTAGACATCCCTATATAAACACAATCATTGTAGTCCACCACTGATACAATCTATATCTGACCTCTCCTCCCTCATAACACTTCATCCTTTCACACATGACAACAGGAGACACATTAAATCTACCTTATTTTTTTCTATTAGTAGTGGTCAATTCCAGAAACACAGAGGATCTCAGTGATGAAACATAACCAAGGTTAATTCAATATAATCTGTTACAAGTGTGATTTATCTTTGTCAATAGTGCAAACAGAGACACTGTCTGGAGATATTTATCTTATTGATTTAACAGCATATTGTTTTTATAATGTATCATTCATTAGAAGACTGACATTGTTTAGACACATGAAAACATATAAATCTCCCAGTAATGGATAGTGGTGATGGGTAAAGTGATAAACAGTCTGCATGTGTGTGTGTGTGTGTGTGTGTGTGTGTGTGTGTGTGTGTGTGTGTGTGTCTCTGTGTATGTGCAGACGTGTGGACATTTTATTTTAACCAGGAGAGACATATCAAGATAAACACTTAGGCAGTAAATGACATCCAATAGATAAGTAATTATTAGCATGCAGTCTTCACGTTTTCAATTACACCTTGGCCCATAGACTTTACATTTAGATTACATCATGCAGATAAATATCTTTTCTAGGCTCTGGGAAGGTTTTACAAATATAAAACGGTGGATTAAAAATGCATAATATATATGGTATATGTTTGCAGTTCAAGGTGTTGTGTCAACAGTTTTATGGATGTCTCTTTAATAATCGCGGTCTATGGAGGAAAAGCCTTTTTAGGCTACATGGGATTTTGCAACTGCACTATTGCAAGTGGCCACTGGGACAAATTTGTTGCAAGGCTGAGTGGCGGCACCATATCCAGCTCTCTTAATAGCATCCATGAGTAAAGCAGTTAGCTCAGGAGTTGGTGGAGACCAAAAACAGAGCTAAAAGGAGAGTAAATATTGGACTTTTCTATTTAGTGGTTCGACAGAAACACAATCTATTTATCCACACAGCTGGCAGGAAAAAACATTGAAAATATAAGAAGAGAATGTTGGTCAGATTATTCCTGTGGTTGTACACAAGTTTTAAAATGTTTAGTTTTTATACTGATCTGAGAAGATTGATTTCCTTAAAGTGACTGTATGTAACTTTTACATGTTTCTGAAAACTGTGTAATGTTCCATCTGATGATCATGAATGACCTGTAACAGTAAACGAGACTAACATTGAGAAGAACGCTTTTTTTTATATAGTTTTTATTAATGCTTCTGCCCAGGTCCGATTTTTCCCGCGAAATCCCAAAATGATTTGCTGCAGGGCTACAGTAACACATTCTGAAGGGTCACAGATTTCGGTGTAACACCGGAAAAGCCTTTGTTAGTGTATCCAGCCAGGTAATAGCTGGAGATTTCTTTATATAGGCCTAATTGTATTTTATTGTTATTTTATAAGTTATCTGTTGTAGTTATGGCTGATACTGGGGCATACGGTGGCCGAGACGGTTCAACACAAATACAAAAGCTACAACACAAACACAAAAGCCACAACACAAATACAAAAGCTACAACACAAACACGAAAGCTACAACACAAATACAAAAGCTACAACACAAACACGAAAGCTACAACACAAACACATAAGTGACAACGGAAGTGAGTGTGTTGTTGACAAACGGAGCCAGCGAATGAGCAGGAGGAAAGTTCTTGTATGTTTGAGAAGTAAGTGAAACATGGCTAATTACCCAGGTGAAAAAGAAATCTATTAAAAATATACTTTAATAGTGTACTAAGTATATTTTCTACATTTTGTACTTTTTTCATCAAATCCAAGTATAGTTAAGTGTATTCAATTATGTATTAACTTCAACTTAACATATATTTGACTACACTTCAAGTGTAAATAGTATGCTAAAATGGAACAACTTTTTTCAAACTTCAAGTGCACTAAAATACACTAATGAAAATCTAGATTCATAAGCAATTAAGCACACTTACAGTACAATTGCATTATATCGCCATTCTAATGGAAATACACTTAAAAAGGCATTGCAGCTCAACTTATAGTTGTGTTTAAGTACATTTTGTATATATTATCATACTTGTTACTATAAACTATGTTAATTTAGTATGCCTCTGTAATATTTCAAGTGATCTACAAATGCACTTCCTAACTATATTTAGTGCTTTTAAAGTGTCCCACTATGACAATAATGTATTTGAAGTGAAGTTCAACAACAACCTAAACATCATAGACACATACTTTCAGTGCAATATTATTATAGTGTTAGCAAGAAATGAATTGTGTTTGAAGTATTCTTCTTCTGTACTTTTATCCCCATTTTGTTATACTTAAGCATAAATGTTGCTATTATACTACAAGTATATTATATTACAATTAATTTCAAGTGCATTACAACAACAGATTACAAATTGCATTTCAGAAAAGGATCTTTATTACTCACACAAAAGTAATCAAAGCCTGTCTGTCATGGAATATTGCGCAAAAATCAGTGCAAATACCATAGGACACATGTATATATACCCCAAGCCATATACAACACAAAAGTCCAACATTACAAACTGGGGCAAACAAATCTGGAGCAGTAGTAAAGCCATTTCGAACCCCGTTTTACGCTTCCAGCTCACTTCTACCCAGTTTGAGCATTACCTGCTGAGTAAAGTTGAAAGTGTTTTTCATGCACATGGGGTAGTCCAGGTGCAGGGCGTAGATCAACCCGAAACGGCTGTGTGTGTGAAACGAAAAGGACACAAAAGGCCTGAGGCAGGTTGGCCAGTTCATCCATTACCACAGACCCTTCCAAGATAATCCCTACACTGAATGGGTTGAGCTGTGTATTTTCTCAACCCAGGCAGAGAATTCCCACTGGAGTTTAACTGTACGAGTCCTTGTCAGTTACATCCTAATGTGAAAGAAACGTAGTGACAAGGAGAAAACATAAACATGCCAGTTAGACAATGGTGTTTTGTACACCAAAAAGAGCCTGTGACTGTTTATAATGAAAAGCGTTGTACAATATAAACTGCACTGATAGTATACTAAAGGATGATACCAGTTTAGATTTTTTTTTTTTTTTTAATCAATTGCCATATTTGGATCTGTACAGTATATTGCAACACTTTGTCCCAAATATGGAGTTTACCCACTTCCAGTCACAGTCGTGCTGAAAAGATGTAGAAAACTGCTCCCAGAAACTTTGTTGCTATGCAACAATTTTGTGAATCATATGACTCAGTACATTTCACCTTAATTGCTTTTTGTAAACTTTACTGTCACCGGTTGAAACTAACGTTAAGTTAGTTGATTAATTGAGCAACCAGAATCTAACATGTGCACTCAGAACTCCCATTTCAGTTAAAGAACCGAGAACATTTTCACAACTTCCAACTGGTGACAGTAAAGTAAAAAAACAAAGTGGGCAATGTAAAAGGATTCATACAACTTTAGTTATGGTGAGCAATTTTCTAAATCTTTTCAATAGAACTGGGACTGAAAGTGGGTAAGCTATCTTTGTTTGGCAATAGAGACTTAACGGAGGCCCTTAAGGAGACACTGATTGCTGATCAAATCATTCTGAAAATTAGTAGTACTGTTCATTAATGGCTTAAAATGAGACGAATGAGCATGCACCTGCAACATTTACACATTACAGAGCATGTCTTGAAGAAGGCAGAAGAATCATCCGCCAAGATGACAGGCAGTCCCCGAAGACATAGGCACCTGATGTGTGTTGGCTCAGTGGTCTGGAAGATAATGGACACAAGAGTAAAACACATCTTGCTAAGGATAATCACATGTATTTATCAAATAAATTCCAGAAATTCCCCACAATGTTTATGTACAAGAGGACAAAAGGGGAGGAAAATGGAGAGGACAGAAAAGAAGGGAGGGGAGATTTGATGGGAAGAAAAGGATAGAGCAGAGAAGAAACAAAAGACATAAAAAGAAAAGCGATGAACAGAGAGAGGAAAGAGAGGTAGTAGACTAATGTAGCTAGTCAAACCCACCTTTGTCTGACGTAAGGCTCAGCCAAAAGCTCGCTGGGCAGGCCTTTCTTTTTTCCTAAAGGAGGTCCATCAGCCTTGGAGAGAAACGGTCAAGTTCATCAAAGAAATTCTCTTGCAGACTTTTCCCCACCACTCTGGCGAACTCGTAAAAAACCTGAAACAAAACATAACAAAAACGAACCTTTGAGAGGAGGCATAGCTGTATAAATCGGTGATTGATAGCTCACTGCGTAGAGCTGCGGACTCGGGTGTTAGCTAAACAGTTGAACTGGTTATGAACTGGTTAAAACGACGGTTTAGGCAATTTAGCTGACATTAGCTAAGCCAGCAAACAGGTGGCTAACGTTGATGTCCGCCGAACTTGTTAAAACAACGTTTTTGACTAACGTTACTCACAAAAAGCCCCTCCAGTAGTAATTTAGCTAGCTAGCTAACGGATGGCTAAATTAATGTCCATTGACGTCAAACTGATTAACTTCGAATCCTCACAAACAGCCCCCCCACCCCAACTGAAAAAAACTTTTAAACTGTAGCTAGCTAACGTTAGCAGGTGAAAAAAGGGTACCGACCTAGTTAAAAAATAGCTTCCCACTACTCACCAACATCCCCTTGAATCCACACACAAACACGGAAACATGAATTTGTCTGACTCCTCAGCAGCTAGCGATAGCTAAACAATGGACAACGGGAGGGCGAGATCGTTACTTAACGTTACTTACCGTCTCTGGCGAGTGTTAGCAGCAACTGGTCTGTCCGGCGGGCGGCGGCAAAGTGACAGCTTCTCAGCCAAAAGCGGATTGCGGCAAAGTAACGGCTTTCACGTTCCCATCGTGCATTGCATTAAACAGTGGACCGTTGTCCCAGTGGCTCATGAGTAGGCCTACAGTTAGTAGCATAGACTGTGGTTAGTAGCTAGTAGTTGGTGTTTTTAGACATACGGAAACAACAAAAAAATGTGATTTCTCAGAAATTAAATTGAAATTTATGGAAACAACGGCCCTAACATAACCATACTTTTAGTAATATCATTTATTTATCCACAAACCTGTGCGTTTGTGTTAAATAAAAAATAACTTACTACTTAGCCTAATATCGCTGTTGTTACGTAAAATTCTAATGGGAAAAATAGCCTACTTTCAGATCTTGCGGCTTCATAGCAACTTATGTAGCCTAGGTAAAGAGATGGTCAGAATTGCCACTCTAAGTATGTCAAATTTAATACACTTCTATACAAAAATAAACTTCTGTACAATTTAAAATACATTGACAACAAAGTACACTTTCAAAAAGTACATTTAAAAAATAATTTGATTACTGCTAAATTAGTATACTTACTTTTTGGATTCTGAAGTTGAACTTAATTACATCTATTTTGAAGTATACTTTTAAAAAGTACATATTAAATACTCTTTAAATAAAGCACAACAAGTAGAAGCATACTTGTTTTATACTTCATGTACTTTATTCATATTTCTAATACACTAAAGTATACTACTTTTTTATCTGGGTATGATTACTGTCGCTACGTGATTGTCACAAATAAGGGTAACACTTTACTTGAAGGTATCTACATGACATGAGTGACATGACAGTGTCATGTCACTCTTATGTAGATACCTTCAAGTAAAGTGTTACATGACACAGTCATGACACATGAACCATAACCCTAACCATAACTCTAACCATAACTTGTCATGACAAAAACCGAATGACACTTACTAAAAGAAGCCTATGTCATAAACGTTTATGACATGTTTATGACAGTGTCATGTCACTCTTATGTAGATACCTTCAAGTAAAGTGTAACCCAAATAAGCCATATTGTTCAATATATTTTTTATTTTCAAATGTATGTACTCTGCCATTTAGGCTATGAAGATACAGCTGTTACGTTATCTCAGTAGTGCCCAGCGTCTTTTAACGCGCAAGTGCTATGTTTAAAGTCTATAGTTTGTCACGTTTAGTGAAGCTGTTTAAATCACACAAATATATACCCCACTGTTACGTGCTTGTAACTTGTTAACTTTATCTATCTGGTTATTGATCAGCTCCCAGCGGCAAATTCCCTTGGTATGGTTGGTTTGGAGTGTGTGTGTGTGTGTGTGTGTGTGTGTGTGTGTGTGTGTGTGTGTGTGTGTGTGTGTGTGTGTGTGCGTGCGTGTGGTTACAGACACACAGATGTTTAAAGTAGTACTGTCAGTTAAACACGTTATTAACAGCGTTAACGCAAACCCATTTTAACGCGAGATTAACGTTCTTTTTGGCATAGCAAACTTTGTAGTTTTTTTCACATGCTGTTGCAACAACTAGTAACGTTAGAAAAACTACAACACCACACCGGATCTAGCTAGACCCGAAACAAAACAACAGGCACACCGCACACACTTGTTTGGGCTTGCGAGCTGGCCAAAGAGTAGTAGGCTAACGTTACGTTTTGAGTGGATGACGAGCGCAAGACGCCGAAATGGATGCCAATAAGATTCTGTGTGGGGTACGATCCGCGCCTTGCTCCAGGAGATGGAGAGGGAGAGGCCTGCACAGCCGGATAACCAAGTCACGCCTGAGCCTCCTACGAAGAAACCAACTCTCATGCTTGCACACGAGTCTTCGTCTGATGAAGAGGAGGACAGTATTGAGAAATGTCTGGAGCGCTACAAGGCAGAGCCTCTTACTGGCATGGATGACTGTCCCCAGGAATGGTGGTCCACACATGAAGGGGCACACAGTGAAATGTGTACTTAGCAACACCGGCCACATCAGAACCATAGACAGTATATAAGAATGGACCAACATATCCCATTGCTCTGGACGGAGACCAGTGAAGGCCTTTAGAAGCACTTTTCCGGTGATGGCTGAGCGTTACTGCGCAGCCTCCAACTGAGAGAGACGACGTAAATGTGCCGTGAGCAACGTGTCTGAAAGTTGTAAGTCTTCTGGTAGCTGTGCCAAGAGAAATCTCAATCACTCCGAATATTGCAGAGACGGAGAGCGTAGGTATATGTAAGGAGATAACATAGGCACAGGCTAATTATTGCTAACTAAAATGCTAGTTAACATTAGTAATTACACTTAAACAGCTAATGTGAGACGAAACTGCCTGCGCGCTTCTCCTGTACTGTACGGTAATTCCTCTACTATGCGACAGTAAGTCGCGTGGTTATGACACAATCGTTAGCCTATTTTTACAAAAACGTCTGCTACGGAGCCATAACGTGAGGTACAAGGTAATGGAGCCTTTTATACATTGTCGTTTTTCTTTAGAAATAAACAATGGAGAAATAGAGTCTTTAAACGCTTCAGATGTAAAGTTATTCGCTGTCGAAGTGGCACCAAAATGAATGGCAGTCAATGGAATGCTAACGGGGGGTGATGGCTTGGTAGCATCAAAATCAAAAAAAATAAAATCAAAATGGCGCCATAGGATGTTCCGGTCGCGGTCCGAGGAGAAGCTTACCCCCTTGATCAGAACCTTCTGAGAAGTTGTTTTCACTGACTGGGTATGTTGTACATAAGAAACGAGCTTCCCTGTTGTCTGAAAATGTCAACAGGCTTGTCTGTTTGAGTAACTGGCTCAAAGCAAAGAAGTAGTAGGCTTACCTTTTATTGGTAACCGTTAGTGTTCATTCTTTCTGAAATAAGAGGCTTGGTTGATGAGCCTTTGGTGAATAAAGAGCAGTAGCCTGACTGCTATGTTCAAAGCAAACTTGAGAAAAAGAAAGTATTAAGCCATGGTTTAACTACACTATAGGCTGAGTCCTAGTTTACCTTACATGTGCACTTTGTAATTTTATTTTGTATCGCCCTGTTTTGATCCCTTAGAAAGGGCTGTTGAAGGGGCTGTTCAAGTAAAGTATTTTTTTCACCCTTTTATTGATGGACAGTGTTACATTGTGTGAGAGGTTATTTGCTCCAAGTGTGAATGACTGCTCCAAGTGAGAATGTTAGTGTGAAATTGAACACTACAGTATATGCCAATGTTGTTTTCAATAAAAAAACATTTTCACAAAGCAAGCCGATCCACTTTTCCATGTTGATAAGAGCATTAAAATGAGAAAAAATAATGGGACAAAAACAAATTAAGGAACATTTAGAATAGATAAAAATGTGCGATTAATTGCGAGTTAACTATGACATTAATGCGATTAATCGCGATTAAATATTTGAATTGTTTGACAGCACTAGTTTAAAGTGAATGCTAATTGTGTTACCTTCAATATGCTGCCTATTACAGTGTTAGGGGCGTAATATACGGTCTATGTTCATGGTCATACACGGTTGGTCTGAATGAAATAAACCCAGAATTTTAACCATGACCTTGCTTCGTGCTTACTACTGGAAAATAATAATAATAATAATAATAATAATAATAATAATAATAATAAATAGAATTCAGACTGTGGACTCTTGTGTTTACACTGTATTTAAAGCCATGTAAAAGGGTTTGTTCATAGACTATATATTTCCTCCTGCTCATCCGCGGGCTCCGTTTGTCAACAACACACCCACTTCCGTTGTCACTCACTTCTGTTGTAGCTTTTGTGTTGTAGCTTTTGCGTTTGTGTTGTAGCTGTTTGTGTTGTAGCTGTTTGTGTTTGTGTTGAACCGTCTTGGCCACTGTAGGGGCAGGGCCATCACAGGAAAGAAGGAAATTAAACGAAGACAACTAAAAGCTAAAAGGGAAAGTGAAAGACAACAGGCAAAACCGAGTCAATCTCGGTCGGGCTTTCAACAGATGGAGACAGCTTTCGTGCCTGTATGCACCGGTGTCAGACATTCCCAAGGAGATAATTAGTCATTTTTGGCGAACAGGTGAAATATCTGAGAGAGCAAGACAAAAGGGACTGCGGTATGCATTCGAGGGATATATCCACGACATAATATGCAACCGATTAGAATAACTTCATCAAAATTGAAGCTAAAGCCTATAGGTCATGCCATAATGTGAGCCGCCTCATACGCTGACCATTCAAATGGGAAACACACAAAATGAGGAACAGCTATGTTCATGCACTGCAGGGTAAGTGAAATTTGAAAATAATCTAATAATTATAAATCAAACAGCTTATCCATAAGTCTTGTGGAATAAACACAAGACATTAGCCTGACCACTTTGCAATGATAACATTCTCCTGTTTATATTTTTAGCGATTAACAAAATGCTGAAATATATTTTAAAGTATGTCAGTGAGCCTCCGTCTTGCCTTTAATCTTCTTATTTTACGTTCAAATATATGCATTATGAACAAAGAACTGTCATTATTTCCAAGCAATGCTGTGCTGGGTTAGCTAGATAGCTAACATTAGCGTGTTCTTGCCTTGCCGTGTTTTTGTTAATCCTGTCGACATTTAGCTAGTTATGAATGGGGCCTCCCACACTGCTTGATCCTCGCCCGGCTCTTCTCCTCTTGGGTTTTAGGTTTCGGGAAGGGAAAAAATTCCACCACCCCGTCCAAACTTTTAGGATACCGGGTATCAGATTTGCACGATCCATACGCACAACGCTTTGGCATGTATCCCCCGCTCGAAAGCTTGACAGACCTCCCGTGCCTAGTTACGGTTGCTAAGCCACGATTGGCCTGTGGCAGTTTTCGGGCGTGGCTTAGCGAAGGGTCAATTACAGGATTGTAAATGATTCAAAAACGTCCCTCAGTCCCTCAATATGTCTATTTCATTCATGAAATAACTTTACAATGCGCGATCTGGTTGTATGTCAGTAGCCGACATTAAATTACGTCCCCCTTCCATTTAGCGCAGACTTTTTATTCCTTTTAGTCCGTGTTTGTGTTGGCCTACTCTTTTCTTTTCCCTTGTCCCCTTATACTTACTTACGTTGGTTGCTACAACAAACTCTTAATGCTTTGGCTCGTGACACAGTGACAGTGATACCTGGTTTAGCTCACGATAGGCTACATCCAAAGTAGAGATGGTCCGATACCGAATACAGTACTATAAAGAAAAGACCTTTACGACAGAAGGTGTGGTAAAAACACTACCGCTTTTGTCCAAAGCAGCCGCTAGAATCAACACAATCTATACATATATCTAGGGTTGGGTACCGAAACACTTCCGACGTAAACGGTAGTAACGAGACCGAATAAGAACGAAAATTTCAGTGCCTCATTTCGATGCCTGACTTTTTTTTCTTCAGAAGCATCGCTGCACAGGACGCTACATTACCGTTAGCTAGTAGCTGGATTGAACACAATGGTTAAAATGCTGACAGCTTACGTTAAGCGGTGTAAAGTATGACTGTATTTCCATGTAGAGGATTCCAGCACCGGGAGTTAACAGTCTGCAGCTGCCGTTGTCGGAAAAACAACACAGACGGTGCATTTACTTGAAACTCGCCAGCCTTGTGGTGCATTTTAAGTTATTGTAAAATACCCTTTTCCCATCTGGTGCTTGTTTTTGTCATTTACCAGCAATTCATTGGTGAAATAAGTCATTGTTATAAGTTATTGTTATTACATTATTAATCAATCATTTAATTTTGACCATATGGCCTTAAACAAGCCGTTCTTTAATGTCGCCAACTGTCGTTTTGTGCTTCTTTTTTATATTTTATATTATATACATTATAAATATATTATATATATTTCGGTTCAGGCACTGGTTCAGGCACCGTTTAGGCACCAGCACCGTTTTAAAAGTATCGTTTTAGCACCGGTATCGGAAAAAACCCAAACGATAACCAACATATATCCACTTTAACATAAAATTGTCTCTTTCACAGTGCTTCATAGTTTGTTAAAGTCATAATGGCTCTCATTTATCAACCTAACATAGAAACCAGCGCAGATATGAGCGCAGAAATCATCTTACGACAGGCTTCACGTGTGATTCATGAAACGTTCACATCACACCAATCACAGCGTAAGAATGGTTGTACATTGATAAATGCAGCGGCTGGAAACGATCGTAATTTAAATATCACGCCCCAATATATTCTGGGTTTTGAGGCCTCGCCCCTGCAATTTACGACATGGCGAGACGTAATCCGGCTGAGAAGCGGCACTTTTCAGAGGTGGAGATTGAAACCCTGATATCTCAGGTTCATTTGCACTAACGTTTGTAGTTTTGTCAGCCTGAAAACTGATATTAAAGGCTGTAGAAAGAATGCGGAATGGAAAGAGATCACTGATGCAGTGAACAGTGTTGCCGTGGTAAATCGGACTCCAGCTAAAGTTTATTTAATGTATACATCCTTGACATATGTATGCTATAGTCCCCATAGTAATATACAGGCTTATATTGCAATCTCTTAGGCCTACATGGTTTACGTATATTTAAATAAACACACAGTAGTGGAGTTTATGCAGTGTCTTTTATTTTACTCGTGTTTGTTTCATGAGTCAGAACTGTGAGGGAGAGCGCGTGTCCTCCGCCCCCCGTGCTGGACCACCACCTCGACCCTGTCTCCTGACAGCAGAGGGGCTGGAAAAACAAGCCGAAATATATCGGTCAATGGCAGAAATAAATCTTGTGCATTGTCATGTTTCCTGTATTGAGTATCATTGCCAAACATAACAATATACCTTTTAAAATCGAGGAATAATGTCCTGTCGCCTTCGAATAGCCCCAGTTGGGGCTGTGGTGGACACTGCTGTCTGGGCATCGGGTCATCTGGCTCCAGAACCCCATAGGCTAAAACAATGTTGCGGAATTTTTCTGCCGTCTATAGTAGGGTCCCCCCGCTGATGCAAGACCATGAGCCATCTGCCCATAATCAATGCGATGGAGCCCTCCACCGTGGCCCGTGTGCGTACGTGTGCACTGTTGTACCAGCGAATAGAGGTCTTTTAAAAGAGCCAGATCTGCCATTGCTGATAAGTGATCAACTGATGACTTCTCCTTCTCCTGATAAACTTTGTATATGCTGCACCGCAAGTCCACACTGACTCGAAAACTTGCGTACACGAGTTCAGACCAGACGTGAGATTTTATCGCAGCCTACGCTCATGTTCAAATTGATAAATCCCTTGCTTTGCGTAGGAATCGGCGTACGCCCGTCCTACGACTGTTTTTGGTCGTACGTACGTTTCATAAATGAGGGCCAATGTGTGTATGATATGATGATTGAAATAATAAATTAATTATGTTTCTTTCTGTCTGTCATGAGGAGGATTGTCTGGTTGTTTCTTTGTTTTGGCTCGGCCTGGTTCTCTGTCCGTGTCTCCAGCCCCCTGCTCATGTCCTCCATGGACCATATGCTCTCCTCTTAACTCCCCAGACTCTTCATTCTCTACCTGCACTCCTGTTTTTATTTTCCCTCACCAGCCCTGCAGTACATATACCAGCCCCTTTTCCCCAGTCAGTTGCCAGTTTGTCAGTGTTGCTTTGTAGCTTCATACCATTGCTAATATTGTCATTTTGCTTCTCCTATTGTAATTCTATAACTGCAACTCCTCTCTTCTCTGTGTACAGCACGTATTGCATGTCTCTCCTTCCTTTAGGAGCTGATCCCTCCTCTGTTGCCCATCCTGAGGGTTCCGCCCGCTCCACTAAAGGCTTTTTGTGTTTTTTTTGAGGGTCTAAGGATAGGGGTTTACAAATTGTAAAACACTTTTACTGTTTACATATTTGGGATTTTAGGGCTATACAACAAAATTACCTAACTTGACATGGGCAACACCTTTGTTTAGCTCTGCACTAGTGTTACCCAGAACATGTCCATCAAAAGAGTCTGTTTCATTTTCTAAATCAAGTCATTCTTATTTTCTAACATGTCATGCACAAGCTCAGTTGTTTATTGGTACAATGATTCCCAAAGTTGGGTCTGGGGACACCCAGGAGTCTTTGAGGGGATTCCAGGGGGTCCTCAGAACAAAGGGGAATAATTTATTTCTTACTATAATTCCATCCATAAGTAACACTATAACAGAACGTGTTACTATTTTGCTCATGGGTAATTAATCATCAAAAAGCATCCGGGGGCCCCTGGGATGAAATCTTGTGTTCTAATTTGTGTCAGTTTAGGGGTCCTTGACATGAAAAGGTTTGGGAACCACTGTATGAGTAGCCCAGTGGACTAAGTCAGTGATGGGGCTGGGTGATTTATCATGATCCTAATTGAAGTAATGGCCAAATGTAGAATTACTTTACAGTACGTCTTGTTGAATGAAGATATCTGTTATGCAGCTACAGCACAATGAAGAATAATAGGAGATATAAATATTTAAATAATCTAAAAGCATCAGCAGTAAAACCAGGCGTTGATCCTTTGAGACCTTCAAAAAGCAAGAGCTTCTTTCAAGGCTCACCATTTTCCACAATTGGCAGTCATCATAATCATCACAATCATACAGGAAGAAATCCATTGTTGAGCAGGAAGACGGCATGATGCAACAGAAATGCAGACAAAAAAAAACATTTAGAGTAAAACTGTTGATACTCTTTGATTCTCAACCATAAAGCTAATGAGCTATACCTTTCTATGTGTAATCAATCCATCAGAACTGTCTAATCACACAATACAGTGGTTCAGTAACGGATTTCCGCAGTTGTAGCTGTAGTTACCCTTTCAGCCTCACTCTTTTGTTGATTACATCTGTTTTGATTAGTCTTCTTAACGCTTACCTGCAGGGGGGAAGCAAGGCTCAGTAATGTGATTGCCAATCATAGAATCGGAACAGCCATTATGTTATTATGAATGCCTATTGTACTGTCACGCTCACTACTGTTGGTTTGACAGGGAAACTTTGCATTCTGCAACAATTTTAGCATTACTACAAACTGCACGCTGGTGAAATGTAATTAAATGGGCCCTGTTGCACCTAACTTGCATCATGCAAGCTGTGATCATCTCCCCTTTTGCTCATTTTGACACACTTCACTAATAAAATAAAACTGCTACTTGTGACCCTTGCATGAGAGTTCTGTAGAACTAACACATTTATTTGCACTTTGCGAGCAACATTCATTTGTGAAATGTGACGCTTGTGAATCAGGCCCCTGATGCCTAAAATGGACACATTTAATCAAAAATGAAAATGGCACCGTGAGACTGAATACTTCAAACACAAACTGCATTAGGCAGGTTGAGAAACAGTGAAGCCAACAAAGCCTACACCTCATCACAAAATAATTCCTAAAATGAGTAAACATATATTTTTAACAATACATTTTATTTCACAGTACCATAACCTGATGGTGTAATTACCAGTTGTTTGTGTTTATATAACAACCATTTGGCTAATTCACATATTTATTCATATTAGGTTTTCCATCACTTTTATTACTTTACAACAACATTGCTGCAAAAAGCTTAATTCAGCGACAACTATCACAACATTGAAGTTTGATTTGATTTTATATGATCTGTTTTAACAAAGTGTGGCACACCCAAAATGAATGAAAGCAAACATGCTCACCTTTCCTTTTTGCATGTTTTTGATAGAAGTCTCTCAGGATGATTTCACGTTTTCTTTACTTTGGTAGAATTACTGTGGTAGAATTAACAAAAAACGTGCATGTTTAACTATATATTGTACAACCTGTGCATGCAGTTTAAACAGAGTACTGTTTGTGTCACTAAAAATAGTGCTGTATAGAACTGACTCCAGCTGGCTTCATTTTCTCTGTCAATATACTGTCCCTCTCTCTCAGTGCTCCATTCATAAAGGCTAAGTAAGTACAACTAATTTACAGTATATCTTCTCTCCATGATAAGTATTATTCCAAAGTCTCATTGGTCAATAAATGTCTAAATAAAAAGTAAATCCAATCAAATTGATCAATCAAACTTGAATTTTCATTTAAAAAACTGACCAATTCTCAGTGGTGAATCAACTTGCAGCAAACTGGAATTGAAATAGGAACAGAGTACATGAAATCTTTTTGTGCCTGATTCATTTCAGACCTTGGAGACAGATAATGAAAATCATTTCTGCAGGATTGTACAGTAATTTTCTCTGAATATTGAGCCATGGGAGTGTAAATAATAGCAAAACTTAGAAAGGGCTTACTGTCTGAAAAGCAAAAGCTGTGATTTCTTTCTGAACCCATTACACATGTTAGAAAATACTACTAGAAAAGACTGTAAACTGTGTAGTACTGTTTTGTGGAGTTGGACTGATTTCTGTTTTTCACCATTTCTGTGTCCAGGATTTTTGGAGGAATTTAAATTATGGTTCCACACACTGGAGTCATAACCTCTAGTCTATTGGCGCTGTTGGGGGTGTATGCTACTATGCGTGTGCTACTTTTTTAGTATGTGTGCTAGCGAAATAACACAGCTGCAACGGGAGTTTGCCAATGTGCTGCGGCCCACGGCAGCAGCTCATTCTCACGCTTAGTGCCTTCAGCGTCTCAGAGCAGAGAATACTGCTTATTTTTTCACGATTGAAACCTAATTTTAATATGGTTATGGTTATTTATAAATGATGGTGGTTAATAACACATTTTCCTACAGTGTGACATACTCAGTGTCACACTGTAGTATGTCACACTGTGACATGTCACAGTGTGACATACTCACACCACATATTTATTTTTGCTTTACAATGTACCAACGAAGAAGCTCATGATTGAGTCAAGACAGAGTGTGTGTGTATGAATGAAGATTAAGAGGCAATATAGAGATGGTTATGGAAAATGATTTCATCTTGATGTAACACACACAAAAGCACAAACATTTATCCTCCGCTACTTCATCCACAAGGTTACCCATGGCATCAGCATTTCATCAACTCTGTTTAGCTGTGTAACAGTAAGTGGACACTCAGCGGACATCCTTTTCCCATCACCCACACATTTTGTTTTCATTCCTACGGCAGTAAAAGTGATGTGAGACTTGCTGCTAATAAAAAGCCCCACACTGGGGACTTTGAAGATCTTAATAGCATAACTGCTGATGCATGTCTATGAACGCGTAAAGATTGTCGTTGTGCACCAGCAAACAACAGCAAATGCAAGTAATTAATTACCTGGCATGACTGCAATCTCACCCCGCC
The DNA here is from genome assembly GCF_008315115.2 of Sander lucioperca. Classification (NCBI taxonomy): domain Eukaryota; kingdom Metazoa; phylum Chordata; class Actinopteri; order Perciformes; family Percidae; genus Sander; species Sander lucioperca. The sequence continues at coordinate 14,124,120 of NC_050176.1, forward strand.
ATTTCTGCTGCTGTTGCTCTGTGCTGCTAATATTGTTCAGTCTGTTTTTTTGTGTGTTTTGAGTGTTTGTTTCCTGCAACCTAATTTAATTTCCACTGCTGAAAGCTTTCTAACATTGCTGTGTCTTTGTATGTAAGCAGAGGTGGCAGCAGCTCTTAAAATTTCCCTCTCTGTGGAAGCTTAAACCTTGGAACCTTGTGTTTCGTGTCTCGGTATCAACTACAGTGACACACACACACTTGGAGGCAAACACACAGTTACACATTCATGCACACTTCCCAATAGCCTGCGGACAGCCTGGAGCAGCTCCAATTAACAGCAGCACCCACGAACAAAAATTGCAAACTCCTCTGTTCTGTAAATTTTGAGGGACTTAAAAAAGAGGCCGCCCTAAATTTGGTCCTTATAGGGGAAATATTTGCCCTAAAGCCACATGGGACAGGACACACACACACAAACACACACACAAACACAAACACATATGTTGCACACATACTGCCACTGGGAGATGTTTGATCAGTATCTTTCCGATCTTTATTATCATCGTCATCATTCTAACCTCCGCAGTAATGAACATTTTGCCCTGGAGAGAAAACACATGCATATTGTATACATGCATACACGCACAATGGCACGTGCAAAAAAGACACACACACACACACACACAGTCCATTGGAGGGTTGAGTGGGTGGATGAAGAGAGGAATACGGGTAAGGAAGAGATAGAGGGTCGGATGTTGACACAGGGCTGAGTGATGAGAGGGAAGTGAGGGGGGTGGAAAACTGGTAGAAAGGCGGAGGGCGGTGGGAGGTACACAGTGTGTTGAGGAAAAAATTAAAGGGGGAGTAAGGGAGTAAGAGAGTTAAAGTGTGAGGGCAGGAAAGCAATGGAATGGTTGGAAGAATGGCAAAGGAGGGACGAGAGCTTCTGCGGTTAATTCATCTGAATCGGAAAGTAACAAGTGAAGGCGAAAGGAGGAAATAAGAGACAGAAAGAAAAAGCCTCAAGTCAGACCGGTGATATGCATGATGAATAATGGAAGGACAGAAGCTGCATAAGAAATTGAGATGCTAAGGGATGGGGATGACAGGAGGGAGGTGGAGAAAAAGTTGAAAGGAGATATAAAATTAAGAGAATACAAAGGCAGAGTTAACACAAATGGATTTGTTAGAAAAGATTAGATTAGATTGACCAAAGAAAAGCAGAACAGCTTGACATGAGAGAGAAATTTAATTAGGCTAGGAGTATTATCAAATGGGACATGAACTGCAATAGCAGTTTCTTCTGCCCGTCATTTTTATTTTTTATTTACAATATACTTTTTTTTTGTTAGGTGTACCTAAATGCAATCTTCTCTTTTGGGATACTGTAGGTACCAACCAACTGATTGATGTAGTAGGTGTGGGTGCCATGTTTTCGAATGACTGATTGGCTAAAGGAGTAGTTATAATAACAGAAAATAACGCTTATTCACTTCTTTCTGAGAGTTATGCCGCGTTCTATTTACCTCGGAACTCGGAAGCCGGAACTGGGAATGACATCATACCCGAGTTGAATGCGTTCTATTTAAAAGTCGGACTTTCATTGTTTTCATTAGCTCTAGCCCGGTTAGCTATTGTTAGCAATACCAGTTGATAACAACGCATTACACCGTTTTTTTGTGCATGCAAACAGCGTAACAACATGTCCACAGATAGAAGTTGGACATGCCTGTGTGAACGACGGATTTAGTGACACAAATAAGACAGAAGTGATAACTTTATGTTACTGCAGCTTTTCACAACTGTTGATACAGGGGGCAGCCATGTTGGATTTTGAACTCGGGCTACTGCGAGGTTGTCCGAGTTCCGAGCTCGTAAATCCGAGGTCAGGGGGCATGTTTACTACTTTGACCTCGTTAAAACCGAGTTCCGAGGTAAATAGAATGCGGCATTAGATGAGAAGATGGATATCAATCTCATGTTTTGTAATGGATGCAACAGTGTCTGTAATTGTGGCGTCGTCGTTCGGGCTCTTCAGGTGCGAGTCAAGAAGCTGAGCTCTGTTGTAGAGGCAACGTTTGAGCAGAAGGTTAACAGGCAGGCCACCACCACATTTTTTAAAAAGATTATCCATGGGAGCGAGAGCTGAGCCCTGAGGGGAATGCAATTAATTGGGAGACAGTTTGGGACAATATTTTCCATTGTTCCAAGAACCCAAATCACCAGCAGATCCACTTCAACATATGTCATAGGACATACTGGACTCCTCAGAAGAGATACGTCTCTAAAGTCATTCCCACTCCCTATTGCACGTTCTGTGAACCTGAACAAACTGGAACTCTCCTGCACATGGTCTGGGAATGTGAACAGGTGCATGTGTTTTGGAATAAAACAACTTCAATAATATCTGATGTGATAGGATGACGAATTCCTACTGACCCGGTTGTTTTGTTACTTAATGACGACTCTAAATTACATCTGCTTGGGAGACAGACAAGTTTCACTAGCCGCAACCAAGAAAATTATAGCTCAACACTGCCCCTCGCTTTGTATAAAACAGTGGTTGGCGTATTTTCTAAACATAGTTATGCTTGAGCTCTCTAGAGCAAGGATTAACAAAGCCAAATCATCGAATATAGACCTATGGAAAAACACAGCAGCACAATTATCAGTCCTAATGACCTCACCACAAGAATTAGAGGAGAGTGACTAGGCAAGGTGTGATTTCTGTTTTTTGTTTTGGCTTATTTGTTTGTTTTTGTTTTCCTCGAGACCGCAGAGGGTGGGGGGTGGGAGAGGCTTATTGTTCTTGTTCAATTGTGTTAGTCTGTTCTGTATGTTCAAAAATATAAAAATAATAAATAATTTATCCAAAAAAAAAAAAAAAAAAGATTATCCATGCTGGATGTACCAGATAGCATCATGATGGCATATTAAGCTGAACTACAAAGGTCCAAGCCCCCTTCTGGTAAAAGTGTTCCCATGTGGACTGAAATGGCCTTGAGGAAGACACGTAGAACTCTACTAGGGGTCACTGCTGTTCACCTGTGCTACCTTTGGATACACAAACAGACTTTCCCCTGGGTGATCAATAATGAATTATATAACATTAATTTGGCTTAGGCTATGCTGAAAACTGGCAGCTCGAATTAGATTTTTGGCACCCAGAAATCTAATAAAAGCAACAATCCACATGGAAATCAAATTTCCCCTTACTGACTTTCAAACACTTTTTTTTCCCAGGCCCACTTAAGCTCTAAACATCATTTTCAGATACTCTATGGCCCTGCTCTATTACATACAACAGAGAAAAGTCTGCCATGAATAACTTGAACTCTAAACTTCAACTGTGAAATTGACCACATGTGATAATACAGATGATTGAATATGCAAGTATAATCAAGCCTTTTCTGCACTTCCATCAGCAGTTAGAGGGTCCCTGCATGTGAGGTGATGGAAAAGAAGCACTTAAGTTAATTAAGCAGCCTTATCTATGGTCCCTGCGCTCAGAGAAAAAGAGACTCGTTTGAATTGACGATAGCTACGTAATTACCCTTTATCTCCTCGTAGAGAGGTTAGGAGTTCTTTAATGAAGAGCAGTTTTGTTTAAGAGAGAACTGGAATATAAATGGTGGGCACAGGCATGTGTACTTGGGTCTCTGAGAAGTGTGTGTGTGTGTGTGTGTGTGTGTGTGTGTGTGTGTGTGTGTGTGTGTGTGTGTGTGTGTGTGTGTGTGTGTGTGTGTGTGTGTGTGTGTGTGTGTGTGTGTGTGTGTGTGTGATTATTTTAAATGTAATTATTACTGTCTGGTGCGATCATTGTCTTTCTGCTATGAAATGAAATTCTCCTCTTCCAAACCAGTCTCTCTCTCCCTGACACACACAACACACACACACAAAGAGACATTCATGTACATACTTTTCCAAAGCTTCTTATGTGATTTCATTCATTAGCCATCCTAGTGAAGATCAGACAAAAGATTCAGCAAATGAAATGGAAACAATACCATCCATTTTTGATATTGATGCCCAGCTTAAAATTGTGTGTGTGTGTGTGTGTGTGTGTGTGTGTGTGTGTGTGTGTGTGTGTGTGTGTGTGTGCGTGCGTGCGTGCGTGCGTGCGTGCGTGTGTGTGTGTGCTTTTGAGTTATTGCCTCAGATTTAGGATGTTTACTCCAATCTTGGTAAGGGCGACACACTCCTCCGTTGGCTTTGTAATACGGTGTTTGGCTCTTGCAAAGAGAGCAGACTCATACATTACAAAATCCTACTTTGTACCCTCCAGCTCTGCTCCTTTTAATGAAAAGACAGCTTGTGGCATGATGAAAGAGGCCTGGCAGCAATTATGAAAAATTGGACTGTAATCTGTTTTCAGATCAGAATCAGAATTATTTCACTATTTACAACAAAAAAAAGGGATTTTGTCCTGGTGCCATCATTGAGGGGGTATTAGTGAATGTGCATGTTTGTATGACTCATTATCCGTGAACTACATTCTGTCATACAGTCACTACATTCGAGTAACTGTGGCTTGATACTGCACAGATGCACGTTTTTAGCCTGTGGCCTTTAATCACTGCCACCTTATGCTGTCCTCTTTCCCTCCGCTGTAGGAAATTGAACACTTGCTGTTGTAGTGCCCTGATCCAATTTTGCCCACATAATTTTTTTAGCATGCATTACAGTTTCCAAATATTTCTAATGAGAGACTGGATCAATAATACTCTTTGCACAATAATCAGTATCTGAATCAGCTTAGTTGGCCAAGTATGTATACACACAAGGGATTTTACTTCATTTTTTTGCTGCTCACAATGTACATTCATGAAAATAGTTTACCCTCTCAAGGCTCCGCCTCGGCACCCTGAGAAAGATTTCTGCACTCACCGCCATGGGGGTCAGGGGGTAGCGCCCTATGGCACCCGCCCCCTATAAACCCCCAGTACATGCGTTGCTCGTCTCCCTTTGACACTCAGCAACAACAGCCAGGACCAGCTGGGCTTGTAGTTAAAAGGCTTTGCACATACTCATGTAATGGAGTTACATCCACGTAACTACTATTTCTATTTTGTATGTGCTCAGCCCTCTAACGGGCTTAGCTATTGGTTAACTACCTTAAGGCGAAGGCCATAGGGATGAGATGCACTCCCAGTGATTAGATTATCAAATTGATCAAAAACAAATCTCAAAAAGATAAGATACCATTAACAAGAGTTTGACCAAACATTTTTAATACCTTGATAACATAAAAAAAATGAACTAGTACAGTAACAAGCAGTGTGAAGTTTGTTACATTGTCCCTGATGGCAGGGAGAAACAAAGTATTATCAGTAAAAGATCAACATTATGTTCCCATAGGAAGTAAACCACAGTAATGAATCTAGTAAACCTTCACAAGAGTAACATTCATAACCGTTACTGCAAATGTTGTAGCAGCAACACATTAGCCTCAGACATCTAGCATAATGGCTAGTTTGGTTCGCAGTAGTCTATATCCACGACGTTCCAGAAATTCCTGCCAGATATCACTCTTTTCGGCCGGATATCCTTTACCTTACGCTTTCTTTCAACTCTGGTGGATTTATAAGGACTATGGTTAACTGCTCCTCAGATCTCTGCAGGGTAAATCCAGACTGCTAGCTAGACTATCTGTCCAATCTGAGTTTTCTGTTGCACAACCTTTGAACGTACACATGTTCCACCAAAACAAGTTCCTTCCCGAAGCTACTTTGCAGCGGCACCGTGCCTCCGTGCGGTGCTTGTCCTCTTGACAATTCACCTCTAATGCAAATGTATTTTCAGTCGGTGTTATAAGTCACAGTATATGAAAAGATGGAAATTGTGTGGTTAGGCAACACTTTTGATCCAGTGTATAATTACCAGTAAATGTCACTCTCAAAAAATGTATGTTCACAATCAGGGTGTACTCACACAGACACATACAGCAGCTCTTGAGAGTGGTTCTGTAGCGAGATAATAAATATGTATGCAACTGCTTTAAGTGAGAGAGATTGGAATGGCAGAGAGAGGGGGAACATATATGAAGGACAGAAAACAGATATGCAGAATGAGCTTGATTGGGGGTTTAAAAGAGGAAGAGAAGTGAAAGAGGCTTTGATCAGTAGGGAGGGATGGAATAAAGTCACCTTTGTTCCATTACCACCCTGTTGCTGTGAAAGTGGAAGTGCAGTGTGTGTGTGTGTGTGTGTGTGTGTGTGTGTGTGTGTGTGTGTGTGTCACCACGGGGCTTTGTCACACACTGAGAGGCCCAGTGGTACACACACACACACACACACACACATGCTAAATCCACTTTTGTTCAAAGACACGCTCATCCAGGCTACTTTGTGAAGCACATGTGAGTCCAGGCTTTTTAGTGGAGCAGGTTTTGGGATAGTGATAGTCCGGGGATGATGAAGGTGGTAGTGTAGTGGACTCTGTGATTGATAATCTCCTCTATCTGATCATTAAAGAGTATCTCTGCAGAGAATACGCTGTGTCTTCTGAACTATCTCACATTTGAATGAATTTTTAATGAATTGTGTCATTTTAACCTCCTCCAGAAAAAAGTTTGAATAACTCCAACAAAAAGTGGACATTATGTAGGATTTATTTCAGAGCTTTTGTTTTATACTTCTATCACATCAATGACCAGAGTCGGACCAGGGTTTTCTAACACGTGTTGATTGCTGGTCATGACAATTCAGATACGGGGTATTTTACAAGACCAAGCCAACGGACGCATTGGTCAGGTGCCTTTGTCGTTGTTATTGACGGTAAAAGTCTCCTTTAGTATCATATAACACGCTTTATCTAAACGCGCTCAGTCGGGACTATTGGCGTCCCTTTTGACGCAGTTATGTATAGGAAAAGGTCGTGGGTGGGCTTACGTTTCCGTGATACACGGGAAGAACGGGACAGTTTTTTTTTTTTTGTTTTTTTTTTTTGAATTTAATTTATTTCAGGATAACCCCTTGAGATGTAGCATCTCATTTTCAAGGGGGTCCTGCACATATATACAAACACAAAAATTAGACATACAGTACATATACAAAAAAAAATAAAAAATACATAAATACAAGCAATATACAAAACAATGCCTCGCTCACCTACCCTTGACCCCACCATTAACATAGCACAGTATATTGACAAAATAATCAACCAAATGCATTAGACAACTAAAGTGTCATATATCAATATATCAATATGCCTTATGACAAAATATAACATACCGGGTGCCATCACATGTCAAGAAAATAAATAAATAAGAAATAAATAAATATTACATAAACCATTTATATATAATATCCTTGGTGTCCCTAATTACAAGAACATGTAGTTTTAAGAAAAGAAAAAAGTGACGACTTGAATTAACCAAATGTAGAAATAGACCTCAAAAAAAGAGGAAGGTTATTCCAATCAAATGGAGCTTTATACAGAAATGCTCTCCTACCAGATACAGAGAATAGCCTTGGTACCGTAAAAAAAGGGCATTGGAGGTGTCTCAGTGAGTATGTTGAGCAATAAGATATTAAATGCTGTTTAAGGTATACAGGACAATTGGAATAAATACATTTAAAAATAAACAAAATCCAATGGTAATCTCTTCGTTGTTTGGGTTGCAACCAGTGTAGTGAATCATACATAAAACAATGATGAGTTTTAAATGGACAATTTAATATAAATCTGCAAAGAGAATTGAATACAACATTAAGGGGTTTGAGATTGGACTCAAAGGTATTAGTGTAAACTATGTCTGCATAATCAATAATTGGTATTACCAGTTGAGAAATAATTTTTTTTCTCACTGGAGTTGAAAAACAATTAATTGATCTGTACAAAGTGTTAAGACATCCATATACTTTCTTAATGATATTATCGATGTGTATCTTAAAAGTAAGGTTGGAATCTAGCCAGAGGCTGGGTTTAGGAAAAGGTTGTGGGTGGGCTTACGTTTCCGTGAGATGCGGGAAGAACGGGGCGTTTGGGTTAAGGAAAAGGTTGTGGGTGGGCTTACGTTTCTGTGACACGCGGAAGGAATGGGCTGGTTGGGTTTAGGAAAAGAAGAAAGCGACTTTAGGAAATGTCACACGCTCACGGTCTCCTGGGTGAAAGTCCTGTTTTTGATGATCCATCCACCACCCCAAACAACCTCCCTACGCGGAATTTCAGCCTTACATACTACTTGCTACCTACTTGCTAGTTACGTCATCTTTAAACCCCATGTAGCTGCTGCTCTCCCCGGTACGTTATACAAACACGCTGAAGGGCGCTTTTTTTGTTGCTTCAGACAGCCACTTTCCAAACATCCGTATTTTACTAGTTCGGAGTGAGAACGGGTTGATATTCAGTGAACAGCTAACATTGTCACATACTCCAGTCCAGCTGTACTTGTACTTTAATTCCTCATTGTACAGTAGGCTTGCAGTTTGAAACTGCAGGCTGCAGATGTTGCTCTGCAAGCTTGGGCGAGCGAAGAGACATAAAGTAAAAGGGATCTGTGTAAAGAGAAATAAAACGGTATTTTAATTGTTACACAGTAGTTACGTTCTTAAACACAAATAAATAACCATCAAACACTCAACAGATGATTTTGTGGAGAAAGACCCTCTTAGTTTCATTCTTCTCCTCTGCACTTCATTAATTGCAGATCCAGCAGTAAACGAGGACGTCGGCTACTCTAGTTACTCTTGATACTTTTGATGTATGAAGGGGAGAACATTTCTCTTTGTTTGGTAACATTAAAAGTAAAGTGAGGCTTTGCTGTTGGCTTCCCGACTCATTTAAAAAAAATCCAGCGGCCACACTGAAGTGTTGTCTGCAGATGTGTGTGTATAGAGAGAGAGAGAAGCGGTCGCTGTCAGGATGATTGATACCGCATCGTTTGTGAGTGCTCCTGGCTGTTGTACAACAGTTTTTATGGTCGTAGGAGACATAACGACTGGTCGCTGGACGACCCCACAGAGGTTAAATAGCTAGGTTTCCCTACCAATCAGTCAGAGCTGAAGAAGTCTCTCGGATTAGAGACGAAACATCTTCAGGGCACCTTTAACAAAGTCCAGTTGCTCTTGAGTTTAACCCTTTCCAGTCCCTCCAGGATTTCACGGCCTCTTTTTTAGATTGTGGCGGCCCAAAATGGCTGATATTGCGGGAGCTTTTGTAAAAAAAAATTGCGATCAAAGTTGCAATGTCTTTTGTATTTTTGTTGCAATGAAGTTGCGAGATACAGTGAAAATTGCAATTCTGTTTTAATTCTTTAAACATAAAAGGAAACTTATTTCGGGCAGAATAAAATGACTCTTGGCTGATTTTTCCTATTAACCTTACCAAAAAGGCTCAGGATGCAGCAAATGTTGGTATAATATGAAAAAGGCTGGTGGATTTAAGAAAAAAATAATTTATTGACTTAATCAAATTTGAACATATCTGTCAGTGGCTTGTTGATCTTTACATTGTTAGTTAATTTCCTATCCTGGGACACACATTCATTCGGTTTGATAAAGTACTTATTGGACTTTAACTTATCATTAACTTACAATAATGAGCGTAGCTGTCCTCAATTTGCTTTTTCTTTCGCTGTACGTTTTGTTGGTGAATGTGAGATGTTCGAGTTACACCGTTACGTCAACCCGTTCTCACTCCCGCTTGGTCAGTGGCTCTCAGAGTTACATACTAGTCAAATTTGCGGTAAAGTTGTGATGATTGGTCAAAATTGCGAGTCGCACCGAATTCACGGTGATTGGTTGAACTCGCGTGAATTGTTGCGATCACGACATCGCAAATTCCTGGAGGGACTGGCTTCTCTTGAGAAGTAAAACTGTATTTTTGTTACGTCCTAAATCAAAGTGAGAGAAAAATCTATTTTGTTTTTTGTGTCACGGCAGCTTGTGACAATTTAGTCAGGACTGTTCGCCCCCCATTTCTAACCAATGACATAATTTGTCCAACCCGTGTCCAACCCACATCTCAACCTGGGTTGCAAAGCGGAGTCAGTCAACGTGGGTTAACCCTTTCAAACACAAAGTCAACCCTGGTTGAGCCCTCATTGTGAAAGCGGTACTAGACTGCATTGGTCTCAGCCAGGTGTACCCCGTTTGGAACTGTCTCATGCACTGCGTGAGAAACAGATTCCCACCCAGATTCTTCCCATGGAAAAGCTTAGGGATGTGGATGTGTGCTACTCGTTATCGGAGGTAGGAAAGTAAACCAGACATGCCAGATTTGCCAAACCAAGTAGTTAGTCCTTATTCTTGGAGCCTTCTCTGTTGTCTTTAGAATAAGCGATACAGCCTCAAATATCCACTAACGTGACTTAAGATGTTACGGAACGGCACAGGAGGTGGAACCCAAAAGCAGACGAAAAACACAAAAATCAAGATTAAGTGTTTGAGTGAAATATATACAATAATTGTGCTGGTGGCAAAAAGGAGGGTTGTGTCGAGGGAATCCAGTGGTGAGTGGTGGGTGCAGTGCGCTCTCCAGAGCGTGCCCAGTGAAGTGGTGGCGTTGACCATGTGCTAAGGCCTCCACCAGAGTCCAACAAACAATTGAGTTTGAGTCCAATCCTTACAGAGAGAGAGAGAGGAGCAGGCGGGGTGAGCAAGCAGGCAGGCAGGAGTACAAGCAAGCAAGGCAGGCTGCACCAAGAGATAAACACAGAATACTTTAGCTACACAAGCTAAAACACCAGGATAACAATTAACACAGGGAGCCAGGAGTGCAACTATACCACACTGGTAGACAGTACGATCTGGCGACGAGTGGATCACAGAGCCAGCCTTAAATACTGCAGGAGGTTGATTAGGGAATGAGCTTCACCTGGTGCCACCTGCCAGCTAAGCCGCGCCCACAGCTCACAGTAATCGTCACAGGAGGGAGGGACATGAGAGAAAACAAACAAAAACACACAGAACAAAAAAGATGATGACATCATGACAGTACCCCCCCCCTCAACGACCGCCTCCAGGCGGACCACCGGGCTTCCCAGGATGGGCCCGGTAAAAGTCACTGAGGAGAGAGGGGTCGAGAATGAGAGCCCGGGAAACCCAGCTCCTCAGGATCGTACCCCTCCCAATCGACCAGAAACTGGAATCCCCTACCCCGACATCTCACATCCATAATCCGCCGAACAGTATAGGCAGGATGTCCATCAATGACCCGGGTGGGTGGTGGGGCGACCGTAGGAGGGCTCAGAGTGCTGGTGGAAACAGGTTTCAGTTGGGAAACGTGAAACGTGGGATGAATCCTGAGAGCAGGAGGAAGCTTGAGGCGAACAGCACAGGGGTTAATAACCTTCTCAACCTCAAATGGACCAATGAAGCGAGGGGCCAACTTTGTAGAGGTACCACTGAGGTGAATGTCCTTGGAACTGAGCCATACCTGCTGACCGGGTCTGTAAACAGGAGCAGGGATGCGATGGCGGTCGGCCACCCGCTGGTTGTGTTCCCGTGTTCGGAGAAGGGCCTGCCGAGTCTCCCTCCATATTCTCCGCATCCGGCGGTAGTGATGTTGAACGGAGGGAACTGCAATCTCCGACTCCTGAACAGGAAAGAGAGGAGGAGAGTAGCCCAGAGAAACTTCAAATGGAGACAGACCGGTAGCCGAGCAGGTAAGTGAATTGTGGGCGTATTCAATCCATGTGAGTTGTGAACTCCAGGCAGAGGGATTGCGGGCACATACGCACCGCAGAGCAGACTCGAGATCCTGGTTAGCCCTCTCCGTCTGACCATTGGACCGAGGGTGATAACCAGAGGAGAGACTAACCTTGGCGCCCAGAGCCTGGCAAAACGCTTTCCACACTTGAGGTGAACTGGGGACCACGGTCGGAAACGACGTCCAGAGGAATACCGTGGATCCTGAAGACGTGGTTCACCATGAGGTCGGCCGTCTCTGCAGCCGACGGCAGTTTAGGGAGAGCCACGAAATGGACTGCCTTAGAAAAACGATCAACAATGGTCAAAATTGTGTCGTTACCTCTTGAGGGCGGTAGTCCCGTGACAAAGTCCAGAGCAATATGTGACCAGGGTCGACCAGGTAGAGGGAGGGGACGGAGAAGACCAGTCAGTGGGCGATGAGACGCCTTGCCCCTGGCGCAGATGGTACAGGCCCCGACGAACTCCCGTACGTCCACCGCCATGGTGGGCCACCAGAAGTGTCTCCGGATGAGGGAGAGAGTACGAGCCACTCCAGGATGGCAGGAAAACTTGGAGGCGTGACCCCACTGGAGGACCTGGGAGCGAACAGAATCGGGAACAAACATACACCCCGGTGGGCCACCACCAGGGTCAGGGTTAGTGCGGAGCAGGTAGAAGGGATGATGGTGTCGGGAGTGATGGGTTCCTCCAGAACCGAGCAGAACTGTCTCGAGAGGGCATCGGGCTTGACATTCTTACTGCCGGGATGGTAGGTGAGGGAGAAGTTGAATCGACCAAAAAACAAGGCCCACCGGGCCTGGCGGGAGTTCAGGCGCTTAGCCGTCTGAATATATGCAAGGGTTTTATGATCGGTCCAAACCAGGAATGGAACAACGGCCCCCTCCAGCTAGTGTCTCCACTCCTCCAAAGCTAGTTTTACAGCCAGCAACTCCCGATTCCCAACGTCATAGTTCCTCTCAGCAGGCTAACTTCTTGGAGAAGAATGCACAGGGGTGTAGCTTGTTATCACCTGCTGAACGTTGGGAGAGAACAGCTCCAACCCCAACGTTCGATGCGTCCACCTCCACCACGAACTGGCTGGAGGAATCGGGCTGAACGAGAATGGGGGCAGAGGAGAAACGGTCCTTGAGTTCCATGAAAGCCTTGGCAGCTGCTGCAGACCACACAAAGGGAATAGAGGGAGAGGTTAGTCTTGTCATAGGAGCAACCAGAGAACTGTAGTTCCGAATAAAACGGCGGTAAAAGTTAGCAAAACCTAAGAACCGCTGTAACTGTTTCCTGGTGGTGGGAACTGGCCACTCAGTTACAGCCTGTACCTTGCTCGGGTCCGTCTTCACCTGCCCGCTCTCCACAATATATCCCAGGAAGGAAACAGAAGAAGAGTGGAACTCGCATTTCTCAGCCTTGACGTACAGTTTGTTTTCCAGTAGTCTCATCAAAACTTGTCGAACATGCTGGACATGGTCCTCCATGTTCTTGGAGAAGATAAGTATGTCGTCAAGGTACACGAAGACTGACCGGTTGAGCAGATCACGGAGAATTCCCAACGTCAGGCGGGGTGAGCAAGCAGGCAGGCAGGCAGGAGTACGAGCAAGCAAGGCAGGCTGCAACAAGAGATAAACACAGAATACTTTAGCTACACAAGCTAAAACACCAGGATAACAATTAACACAGGGAGCCAGGAGTGCAACTATACCACACTGGTAGACAGTACGATCTGGCGACGAGTGGATCACAGAGCCAGCCTTAAATACTGCAGGAGGTTGATTAGGGAATGAGCTTCACCTGGTGCCACCTGCCAGCTAAGCCGCGCCCACAGCTCACAGTAATTGTCACAGGAGGGAGGGACATGAGAGAAAACAAACAAAAACACACAGAACAAAAAAGAAGCACGGGCTGCCATGATGACATCATGACATAAGAACTGTAATTGTTTAATAATTTGTGCACATGAATTACTATTCTTACTTTGTGTTAGAGATTAATAATTGGTTGTAAGTGCTCACACATGTCAGGATGCAGCCTGTGAAGAGTGCTTAAGAAACTTAAGTTTATCTAAAAAGGGTCAGAAGCCAAACAAGGTTGGGAACCAGAGCAATGTTTTTTTTTATTTAATTCAATCACTGACTGTTTGCAAAATGTTTTAGAAATCCATATGTTGATTAAAAAAAAACATAGCATGAATATATATACATGCATTCATGCCATTTTTGTGTGTGAAAATGCTGCACTTGGCTTTAGTAATGTAGTAGCTAAGAGCTACAAGGCAGTGGATCAGTGAACAGTGAAGAATCAGCTAATCGGAGATCAATAGCTCTTGACAGCTACTCTACAAATCGAAAAGGAACTCCATGTGCTCCTTCTGTTTTTGTTTTAGCACAACTTGTTAATGTTTCAACAGTAATCCATACACGAGGTATGACACGGTGCCTCTAGCAAAGGTGAAAAAAACAGGTTGGATATGTGATACATACAGAACACACTCAGACTGTGTTGTGACCTACCCTGTGCACACACACACACACACACACACACACACATTCATGGCAGTAACGAACACCTGCATTACACTACACTACTGTGTATCTTCGCAGACACAAATGTATAATTAAAGACAGCTAGCGAGATTTCTTTTGGTGGTCTCATTTGCAATCTCTCTGTCTCCCTGACAACCTTTCTTCTCCCTGTCTCTGTCTCTCAACCCTCTATCTCTCACTCCATCCTTCCACTTGTGATTTGTACTTCAGCAGATTGTCTCCTCCAATGGCCCAAAATCCTTAACTGGGGGATTTCATCTTTTTACGCTCTAACAGGAGCATGAGATGACACAAAAAATATGAATAGAAAGATGTACAGTATACTAAATCTGACTCTATCTGACTCGTCTTTATAAGTGTGTATTCATCTGTGTGTGTGTGTGTGTGTGTGTGTGTGTGTGTGTGTGTGTGTGTGTGTGTGTGTGTGTGTGTGTGTGTGTGTTACAGCAAAGAGTACGCTACAGAAACAGAGAAGATTGAAACATAAGGGATGATGTAAACTAATCTCTGTTAGCAGGCAACCTCTCCCTGGAGGCAAGAAGTTCATTTCACACACACACACACACACACACACACACACATAGTCTCTGTCTTTTACCATTTTTTTCCCATTTAGCTATTAAGGATATCTTCTGTTCAAAGTAATGGAACATAAAAACATAAAAGTGAAAAATGTTCCTATAAGTACATCATGATAAAACATTAACAAGTATATATTACATTACTACTTTTCCAGAGTGGTTTTCTCATTTTTCATTGAAGAAAAAGAATGTTGTTAATGATGATGGGCTTTAAAAATGTGCTTGATGTCAATTATGTAAAACAGGGTTTTTTTTCACTACAAGGAGTGATTTTCAGGTTCTTACATTTAAAAAAAAAATCTACGCCTGAGGAGGTAATTTCTTTTTTCACAAGAAAAAAAGCAAAGAGAAAAGTCAGAAAAAAAATCGATATCATTTTGTGTAGCAGAACTATTTTTTTTCTTCTTTTTGTGGCAACACTGTCTTCTTAAAAATGTTTATATACTACACATTTTGAGAGAAATGCAATGCCGTTTGGATTACATTCTATTATGATGAGGAAACGTTTTCTACTTTTTTGCAACTACATTATCAGGCAAAACGATGGGCAACATTATACTTGTGCAGGTAAAGGGTCTTTAAATGACCCGTATAATTGCTTACATCTTATTGGCAAATATGTGTAGTCAATTATTTCCAGTATTATACTTATTGATCATATTTCGTTGATAATTGTAGTCCAGTCATGTGTTGATGTAGAGTTTGGCTCCAGCCGTTTCCGTGTAATGGCTTTCTTGCTAGCAGCCAAGACTATTTTAAAGGTTTTCATCAGTCTGTCTGGGATTTTTGTCCAGGTATAATGTGACAAAAGAGCAATCAACTTGTATTCCAGAAAGTTGCATTATTTCTTTTACAATCTCTTGCCAGTATGGAAAAAAAAATTTAAAGTGCAAGCCCAGAAAATATGAAAATGGACAGCTATTTTTTATACCACAATGCCTCCAGCCTTTGAGAAAATCACACAATATCACATTATATGAACCTTGGCTTGGCTATCCCAGTCATCTTCAGATAGCTTCAGGCTTTCTCCCATTTCTGTTTGTCATAGACCGTCAACTAGTTTTTGGAGTTTTTATATTCTATGTATACTCGAAATTGATATGCATCAATGGATATATTGACCAGGTTAGGTATCACTATCGTCTGTTTGTTTAATTTCTTTACTACAGTAGTCTCTGACTTGGAGATATCCAAATAAATTCTTCTTATTAAGGTTATATTTGAAATGTGTTTAAAAGACTCTGAGCCATTCTCACTAATTATAGTGTAGTAAGCAGTCACCTTTATGTGACCAATGCCTAAACCACATATCAACTCCAGAGGGCTTACACTCTGCATCATATGCCACCCATTTCAGTACTCTTGCTTGCTTCTAAAGGTTGAGAGAAAAGTCCCGCACACTGACCATTACGCAAGCAATAATTTATTTAGAAAAATACAACGTTTCGGTCTCAGACCTTCATCAGGTAAATACACACATTCACCTCAACCACCTCTGGGAGCGGAGAAGTGTTGGGCTAATGAGAATACATTGATCTTGAGTCTATAACAAAATTGTTTTGATTATCCATTGTTTTTAAATGTACTGAGTGGCATTTACCCTGCCTTTTCCTGTTCACGGTCTGTGACGGGAGTGCCATTTTGTGAATGAATGACATCATTCAAGAGCCGGACCTGATTGGTCCTGGTTAGTCAACCAAACTATTTAAGGCTATGGTTGAGGTGAATGTGTGTATTTACCTGATGAAGGTCTGAGACCGAAACGTTGTATTTTTCTAAATAAATTATTGCTTGCGTAATGGTCAGTGTGCAGGACTTTTCTCTCAACTTTTTGATCTGCTATTTCTGATCACATCCTACGCACCTGCCCGACAAAAGAGGAGTGCAAAAAAGTTTTCTTACGTTGCTTCTAAAGGTAAAACATCTTAAACCATACCATGAGGGCCAGTCCATTGATTTGGTTAATAAAGATAATAACTCACAAGGTGAACAAGTTGCAAAATCTTCACTGATATTGTATTTCATTTGTTCCCCATGTAATATCTGCAACTACAACATGATGCAATGTGTTACTGGTTATGTTAGGCACTTAAAATACACCGACAACAATTAAGTTTCCTCCAAATCTTAAATTGCTAAAACAAATATGCAGTAGCTCAGTTCGTAGGGAGTTGGGTTGAGAACCGGAGGGTTGCTAGTTCAAGTCCCTGTACGGACTGAAGTACTGAGTGTGGACTGGTAGCTGGAGAGGTGCCAGGTCACCTCCTGGCCACTGCCAAGGTGCTCTTGAGCAGGGCATCGAACCCCCCCCAACTGCTCGGTGCGCCTGTCCGATGTATGTATTTGCAAACTAGTAGACAAATGTGTAGTATATAAACATTTTTAAGAAGACAAGATAAAAAAAGAAGAAAAAAATCTAATTCTGCTACACAAAATGATATAGATTTTTTTCTGACTTTTCTCTTCTTTGCTTTTTTCTTATGAAAAAAGAAATTACCTCCTCGGGCCTAGATTTTTTTTTTTAAATGTAAGAACCTGAAAATCACTCCTTGTAGTGAAAAAAACACACACATGCTCAGGTGTATTTCAGGCTTGTGTGTAGTGTTAAACACTAACATTGAATGAAAACATTGTAATTTCCCCACTGGGGATCATTAAAAAGTATAAATTATTATTATTATTATTATTATTATTATATGTCAACTTTATTTCTAGGACACAGAGTTGTGACCACTGAAGGGGTCCTGCCATCAGGTTGGGAACTAGTGATCTAGGGAAAGTAAATAATCAGTGCTTTGACAAATACAACTCATTAGGGTATATCATTTGATATACAGGCATCACTGTGTTTTTTACTTTATCATATCAGACCAAATACAACATATATAATGTAATATTGTGGCTGCCACCCTGCAGCCTCACAATGTTACATAAACTCACACGTCCTCTCCTTGCCTTGTGTCAGTGGCTCTTGATCCTGAGCCCCATGTCATTAATCATCTAAACATGCCCCTCCATCACTTCCTCTTGGCACTTTCTAATACATACAGTAGCACCATACATCACACCCAGATGCAGGGCAAAGTATTGGGGCCCAAAGGCGGAGGAGAAAGCTTGAAACAGAATACAGTTGCCCTTAAGCAGGCCTAACGATCAATGGTGATAAATTCAAAATGACGCGGTCAGTGAGTAATGTCATAATGTAGGAGAGGCTCAAACTAAGTCAACTAAATCTCTTAAACATTGTCTGTTACTTAAATTACTTTTAAAGGTTTTTTTCTATCATGGTGGGCCACAGAAAATAGGAAATGGCAACAATGTATTGTGATCTATGGACTAACAACTAAAGGAAAAGTCTGAATAAATGGGTGTGCTTCCATTTTACTAGCATGGTTTAATTCTACTTGTCATCTTAGAGTAGCCTGGGAAAACCCTGACGAACTTCTGGCAAATTTGAGATTTGCTCTGCAAGTCAGTTTGGCCAAGAGCCCATTCAAGCCCAGTCCCAATTTTTCCAAATAGAGGCACCAATCACAACCATTGAGGCGGGCTTTACACGATGACGATAGCGCAGCGACAGCAAGCAGCTTTTTGTTTACATTCAACATGACGGTGTCAACGGCCACCGAAGCGCAGCAACCCGTTGATACCGCTGTCGCTGCTACGTCACCCGGATCGTTGGTCTGATTGGTTGAAGGACTATCCAATTGCACCCAGAGGAACCTTTCCCAGACCCACTCTCAGTTACAACTGAGAAGGGTCTGGTGTCAACCAGGCTAGTCTTAGAGGGAAGGGCCACTGCAAATCAACACAAAGTTATTCTTAGTGATCATTTTTATTCTATGATTAAACATTTCAATCCTGATGACAAATCACCCATTCACAGGACACAAGGGGACACTAAATGCTGAGTATAAAAATTATGTAAATCATATTGTACAGCCTTCCCGATATTAACCAGACTAAACACCTACAAGAGATTCTAGAGCAACATGTTAGACAGCTCTCTGTACCAAATAATTTCCCCCAGCAGACATTTTGACTTTTGTCAACATATTATGATAGTTATAGTGTATTTGTCATAGTAGGACCCAGAATCAATCATTTTTTCATTAATACCTGCAATTTTCCAAAATGTCTTCTGAGTTAAAGTGTGATGGAACAGCATCTATGACCATAATGAGAACATGTTGGGGACCACTTAAACCAGCTACTGGTCGTCTAGTTCCACATCTCTCTTTTTGTTTCTTCTTCCTCAATTTCACTGCATCCCAGGTGTAAATGAGTCCCTGATTGGACGGCTGGAATGGATACCAGCTGTTCCTTTGATCCTCGACGTTTAAAGATTAGCTTGTAACCTGTTGGGGCTGAGAGAGCGAGATGCTGAATGCAAAAGTAAGTAGAAGAAGAAGAAGGGTAAAAGGGAGAGAATGATGTATAGTGAGATAAAGTGTTTTCAATTGAATTACTTCTCCACCAATGCAGCTGAGACCACTCACACACACACACACACACACACACACACACACACACACACACACACACACACACACAGAGAAGCTTGCACACACGCCACTCTCCAGCTGCATGTTAAACCTAAATGCTTGAAAAAACCAAAGCCAATCAAATCTCCTCCTGGGTGAGAAGGCAGGTGTTTCAGCTGTGTTTGGCAGCTAATTTGGATGTGTGTTAGTGCATATGTGTGTGCACAAATGTGTGTGTGACTAATAAAGTGTGAGACTGAAAGCCACTTCAGCTGTCAGCCAGGCATCCCACACACAGTGATCTTTCAGGGTCAGATCATCCACCGAGCACAGGCTCTGATTGGTTCCTGTACCCAGACTGTGTGGTAGTAACCCCTCCTTCACACACACACACACACACACACACACACACACACACACACACACACACACACACACACGCACACTTCCCTGGAAACTGGTGGTCTCTCCAATGTGAACAATGTGTTTACAGTTTTTTTATCCCAAAGTTATGATTAATATAACTAGTCACAAAACACACACACGCTCTCTCTCTATGCACACAGAATTTAAAAACATAACTCTTTTTGGTTTTTTAAGGAGACAAATCAGCCCCACATTTCTACAGAAATGGATGGAGGATTGGCTGGCCTGAGGGGGGCAGTGCAGCGCTGTGGTCCAATGGAAGACAAAAGGTAGAGGTGATAAGAGATGAAGATGCCCTCACCTTTTAACGTTCACCCTTTTTCTCAAAGTCTCACACATATTCATGTATTCAAACATATTCAAACATCTTCACAATAGGACCCATGTGTCACTCTCTCATCTTCTCATTCCCTTTTGTTGTTGCTGCCTTGGAGACCTCATAAGCTCTTATCTCAGAGTACAGTGAAGAAAGATGGATCCTAAATATAACTTGTTGTGCATTCAAGGGCATTTGGTTCAGAAGAAAGAATAATAAAAGGTTGCATTCAGTTGATAGATAGCAATGTACTTCAATGACAGACTTAAATACAGCAAGTGAATGGTAATCATAATGGAGTGCTATACAGTATAATAAATAATCAACTATATCCCTATAACCACCTCTAGTTGAGATGTTTTCCACGTGCTCAATTGCATATGTCGTGTATCGGCAGCTCTCATATAACAGAAAGAGAGTAAAGAAATCTTTTTTCTTTACTCTCTCTCTCAGGTCTTTGACATGTGCTCAACTCCCAGCTGATTTATTTCTGCCAACTGCAGCGAAGGCAGCATGTGTGTGTTTCAGCAGAGTGAGTAGGAGACACATAGGCCTAGAGGGCAGAAACAGGAGATGTCGGGGTACGACAAGGTGCTTTCATATGCATTTGTGACAGATGTGCATGTAGAAAGCATGTCAGGGGTGCACACACACCAGTGACCAGCTCAGCCAGCTGCATGCATGTTCAGTGTGAATATGTGTGTCAGTTGGTGTGTGGCGTAACCCTGAAGTCATGCGTTCATGCATGACAAAAAAGTGCATACATTCTCCTCGCACACAAGTACTATTGTTAGATTAAAATAAAAGTTACAGTTTTTGAGGAATACGCTTATTCGCTTACTGGTGACGATTTAGATGATATCCATACCATACATCTGTATGGTAAACAAATTTGCGTTTAGGATTACTAGACAATCAGAGTAGGGCGAGTCACATCTTCATCATTAGCCTTAGCACAAATACTGGAAATGGGAAAACAATGAAATAAGCCTACCAGCACATCTGAAGCTCATTAATTAACACATATACAATACAATACAATAATCAACTTATAAGGAGGACAATTTGCCATTTTTCAGGTAGTTATGTACTGGCTGGGACCAGTAACAACTGCTCAAAGCCATTAGTCTGGCACATAACCCCCTGCTGAAACTGCAATTGCAGTTTTTACAATTTGGTTTTTGTACGGAAAAAACAAACAAGATATAATGTGTTAATTAGTGAGCATTAGAGGAGGTAGTCGGGGGGGATTGTAACTGTTTCCCCGTTTCTAGAGTTTGTGTAAAGCTAAGCTGACCGGCTGCTCACATTGGCTTCATATTCACTCTACAGACGTGAGAGTGGAATCAGTCCTCCATTGAAAATCAACACATTTTTGACACTTTTGACGTTTGTGTCACTTATAGTGCCGTTTTTTTATAAACTAAAAATTTGACATTTTCTGCACGTTTTTTTTCCTACCACCAAGCAGGCCTATATACACCACTAACACCAACTTATTACCTCTAGTTTTACACTCTTTTTTTTTTTATTTATGGTCAATAAACCATCATTCATATGAAATTGTATCTAATTTTTGTGTTAAAAAAGCAGGAATTCTGAATTATTTTGACTCATAAGTCACAGGCAGTTTATAGATAATTTTATGGATAGTCACAGACTGTCAGTTAAGACAGGTTAATGCTATAAAATTGAATAAAACACCCAAAGGTCAATGAAAGTACTGAGCTGATCCTAAGAGCGTTTTAAGGAACCATCCATCTGAGTTATTTTTGGGCAATTCGGTTGAAAGAAGCCCAAATTTCTGTTATAGAATCTTTGAAAACGACCCGAAAACAACAGAAGGGTTAAGTGCGGAATACATGTTCTACTCTAACACCGTTTGGAGCCTGTCAAAAACTTTAGTACACACAGTATTATTTAAGTGAATTACAACAGTTAACTTTTGTCATCAATGTCAATGTCAAATGTATTTACAGTATATAGCACATTAAAATGACTGTGGTTGACCAATGTGCTGAACAAGGTAAAATATCAAATACAGAATTATCACATAAAATACATTGTTGCAAATAACATGGAACAACAAAACATTGAAGGTCCAGTGTGTAATGTGTTTAGTTATTCATTATCTAAAATGTGTTTAATTGTTCATTATCTAAATCTGTGTTGCCTGTTCACAAACTTGTCCTTTTTCATGAATATTTACCACCACCATCAATTCCAAGTATTCCTTTTGGCTTGAAATTTTACATTTGCATTCGCATGAACTGGGGTAGACGCTCCATATTCATGCACCATCTTGAAATACGTTAGCCGGTAAGGGACATACAGGACATACTGCTCTGCCTTTTGCATTTTCGCTGTCACATGATAAACTCACAGGTGCTGCTAATGCTGCTAATGGGTATCGTGTCTTTCCACGTGTGTGTCTTTTCTTTCAAAGTTTGAAGAAGGAAACATGGAGGACCACACGTATTCAAAATCCAAATTTCAGGAACAGGGGTCTTTTTCTTCGCCCAGAAAAAGGATATTAAAAAGAGCAAGAGACCGCCGTCATCAGAAAAAAGCGTGAAGGCTACCGTAGCTATTCCAGAGGATGGGAGCACCCACTGCAAAAGCTGGATCCCCTCTACTATGTGTCAGCAACATTCTTGTGTAGTAAAAGTAGTATGTTTTCTTTCACAACCTCATTATGTTTGTACATAAAACCACATTTTCACCCTTATGTGTTTATTGCCTCTTTTTTATCTCAGTTATATGTGCAAACTAAAATTGTTCTTTTTAATTAAAACAGCAACTTTTTAAATCTTATTTTAATGTTACAGTTGTTTTGATAATAGGTTTAGGTTATTATTTTTTGGTTGTATCACACGCACTTGCCACCAACCTCACTTGACACCATCAGCTTCTGTTAGCATTCAAATATACATTTATAAACAGTACAACTTGATACTGGAGTGTCTCAGAGCTCTAGTTTGTGCAGCAATGTATTGACTGGAGCCAAACAAAAATGAAGGAATATAATGATCCAGTCTAATGGAAGCAGGCCCTGCACAGTAATTAACAATAAGCAAATTAATAGCCATGAAACTGATGGGCATGGATCGGCTATTAAAGGTGAGGATGCTGAGGAACTTTCTGTCTGATCCCAGTTATCTGTTCTGTATTTAAAACCCTTGTTTTGAGAAACAAAAACAATCAAACTGGGCTGATTTGACCTGAGAAAGTTTTCCTTATTCGTAGTCAAAGCCAGAGGAAGAATTCATTTACTTACTTCAGTCATTGTCCTGTCGTGCTAGACTTATAAAAGTGTCTTGTATAGAATTGTGTTTCTATTCCGAGTAGTTTTTGATGTGTATTCCTCTGCAAGCACCCTACAGAGAGGATAAAGTCAGTAAAGGTATTTTTAAATCACTAAAGGAACGCTGACATGCTTATGCTTATTAGTTTTCACACCTCAAACATTATACCGTATGTTGCATCATGTTCTTTAAGTGTGCGCCTGTCTGTGCACACACGTGTTATGCTGCTTTAAACTTATACTCTTTATGTGCTCAAGTGAGATCTGGTGTTTTGCCTTTGCCTATTGAAACAGGACGATATGTTAATTTAGAAGAGGAAAAACGGATCTGTGCCATGTGTTGTTTGAATGATATAGAAAATGGATTCCATTTTGTTTTCTATTGTCCTTTTTATTGTGAACAGCGTGATTTTTTGTTTTGTAGGATAAAAGCAGAAATTGATTTGGTAAATATGGGTGATGCTCAAAGACTGAGATGGCTGTTCACATATGAAACATATAAATTAGCCAATTACCTAGATAAAGCTTGGGAGAAGAGGAAAAAAGCTCTTTATCGAGATGAATTGTAGATGACAATTTGTTGTTTGTGTGTGGTGTGTATGTGTGTATGTGTATATGTATATATATGTATGTATATACATGTATGTATGTGTATGTGTGTGTATATGTATATATTTGTATTCATGTATTCCTCCGAATGATTTGTATATGCGACAGGAAGATGTTTGTTAAATAAGTAATTTTGTGGTGTCTTGTAATCCCATGTGGGATGGGCCAAAATGTTTGGCAGGACACAGAAATAAAACATAACTAACTAACTATACCATCATCATCACATAGGACAAATGTATGTGAGATCACACTCCTGGTCATACAGGAAACTTCATTCGTATTGGACAAGTATTTTCCACTGCTTCTCTGAGGCTTCTGGGAAAAGTTTGAAACCTAACCCCCTTGTAGTGACCCTGGGATCGGGAAGTCCCTTACCCACTGCTAACAGGTACAAGAAGAAGGCTATTGAATTTGGGATGATGATTGCGAAGAATTTGATTTTGCCTGTGTGGAAAATGGACTCTGTGCCTACATATGACCTGTGGTTGGGAGAAATGTCTAACACTTCACTTGGAGAGACTGAGATACTACAACGAAGATAGAGGAGATGTGTTCGAAACGATATGGGACTGTAGTGGAAGTTTTTCTTGTTAGCAGCAGGAGTGCGTATCAAAATCACCAGATGAAACAAATAAGGACGATTTGAGAATTAAACCAAAGTTTGGTCTTTGAGTATTTATTTACATTTGCAAATATAGGAAGCACACGGTTCACAAAAGGCACGCAGCGCTGGTGTGAAAAGTCTCTTCTACGAATAAGAAAAAGCACACAGTATATATGCATCTCCAGTGAGATAGAAAGACATGCCCCCCTTTCTAAACATGACTCAACATTTCTTACAAGCAAGCTTAGTCAGACATTCAGGAGCCACTTCGCATCTTCCCCTCTGTACCACTTTCTACCCCAAGGTTTAGACATCCCGTTTATCTCAACTATGTGAGAAGTCTCAACTATTCAGGGAGAAATAACAGATTGTTTAGGGTGACCTTGTAGCCCATCTGTTCAGCGTACACATTACGTTCCCAGACTTTGTGGCTCTTACTTTCAACATGTGAGAATAAGAAAAACTCACTTTCAGCATTGTGAGACAAAGTAAAACATAAATAAGACAAGAATATAAAGAATCATGCTTAAATATAATTTTGCCATTACAGGACCCTGTACTGAGATTCTTTGAGGGGCAGGCTGCAGATGTTATTTAGTGTCCCACTGTGCATTCATGTATATGGGTATTTGTGTACCTTTTTATTGGTCCATTTTCTTGCACTCAGATGTCCATTTCTTGTCCTTTTGACATGACACCCTTTTTGTTACTTAATTTCCGACCATATTTGACCAAATTCTGATGTGCTATGTTCTGTTTGTTGTGTAATTGTATTATTTTTATGCTCTTTTTTTCTAAAAGCAATACACATATTTAAAGGTCCCATGGCATGAAAATTTCACTTTATGAGGTTTTTTAACATTAATATGAGTTCTCCTAGCCTGCCCATGGTCCCCCAGTGGCTAGAAATGGCGATAGGTGTAAACCGAGCCCTGGGTATCCTGCTCCACCTTTGAGAAAATAAAAGCTCAGATGGGCCGATCTGGAATTATGAAATCATAAGGGGAAAGATTACCTCCCCTTTCTCTGCTTTGCCCGCCCAGAGAATTTGGCCCGCCCATGAGAAAGAGAGAGACATCATGGCTTGCAAATGAGCGAAGCATGGCAGTTGGTCAAGGCCACACCCCCACCCTCCACCTTGCCCCCCCCCTCTCTCCTCCTTAATAGCATTTAAAGCTACAGACACAGAAATGGCACGTCCTAAGGAAAGCTCATTGTGGGACTGGCTCGTACTGGCTGTATTTCTGCACCAAGGCTGAATTTCGGGAAAGAGACTTTAGATACAGTATTAGGGGACCACTAAGGCCTTTATAAAAGCATCCAAAAAGCAGCATGTCATAGGACCTTTAAAAAAAAATGTATGTGAGATAAGAGAGGAGGAGCAAGAAATGTAAGAGAAGGCATGTAACAGGGGAAAAATAAAGAGTTTCTATGTTTGTCTTCTCCACAGAGCAGAAGATTTATGGCGGGAAAGATGGAATTGGTTTTAAGAAAATAAGTGAGTTTGGATGAGGATGAGTAAAGGGCAGCAGGTAGAGAGAGAGAGAGAGAGAGAGAGAGATGGCTGGATGGAAAAATGAAAGCTCATGGTGTGTTTCCCTCAGGGCATGGCCTCAGTTTCGTGTGACATCTCTGCAACATCGACCACACCCTGTACACCGGGAAGGGCCGGGAGTGAGTGCCTTTGGGCATTCCCTTGTGCAAGTGCAGGAACACATGCTCTTACATGCAAGTACAGGCATGCACACAAACTAAGCGGTTGTTTGTTTTTGACTCATCTCCTTTTACATTTAAACAGTTTGAGGTCTGTTTTGTGTTCCCTTTGTGTTTGCTTTCCTTTTATGTGTTGGTTATGAGTGTATCAACTATGTCTCCTCCTCTTCCACAGTGTGATGCTGGATAATTGTATGTGATTACAGGTGCACAGGGAAGAGCTTCAGAGCGCGACCCTATAAGTCTGCGCCGCAGCTCTCTGCGACCAGCTGCGAGGCCCTGCGGTCTGGCCGGACACACGAGTAGCTGGCCAGCATGAGACGAGGCGGAGCTCCAGATTTGTCTGTCTGCTTTGTTGCTGCAGGGATGACACACAGCATGTGCTAAGAGTTCAAGCACACACATACACAAAGAAACTAAAACAAACATCAACAAAATCATAGACCCACAGACTCATCCACTAGCGCGCAGCTTGAGCCTTTCATTTTGTATTTCTCTCTGCCTAGTCCACACAATGACCCTGAAATCATTGGGTATATTTCCCTTTTTTTCACTTCAATAGACCCGCTCTTTCTGCTTTCTCGCTTACTTTTCTTCATTCTCCTTCCATAAAAGAATCCTGAAAGCCTAGACTGGGATTTTCACATCCCTTTCTCTGTGCTTGACTCACTAAAAAGTGATCCCTCTCCGTGCCGATCCTCCCTTTCTCCCACTGGTGTTACACTTATTCTTGCATCCCTCCCTGTCTCTTTGAGTCCGCTACAGGTGTGACCTAACTCCTTACAATTCCCTCTCCATTTCCTTACCCACTCCCTTTTTTCACATGAAAGGCTTTTTGCTACCCTCAGCTCACCCTCATTCCTGCTCTTTCTTCTCGGTGAGCCCTCGCCCTCTCTTTTAGCCCCAGGAGATAGCTTGGATAACAGGTGGAGCCACTGGTTTTGGGGGATCAAGTTTCCATCTGCCTGAAATGCAAGAATGCAGCATCACTCTGGGCCAAAATGAAACCACACACACACACACACACACACACACACACACACACACACACACACACACACACACAAAGAGACAACCCATCCTGTGAAGCCATTGTAAGTGAGTTCGATTAGAAAAATGGGCTTCTATTCATTCAGTTTAGTAGCTTTTAATGTATTGTCTTTCTCTGTAAGGAATACTTATATTATAATATATAATAATGTGCATACATGAATGAAAGCACACAAGACAACTCAAACGAAGCTCTTTTCACGACAAATCAGCATCTTTAGATTTCACGTGGCCTTGCTATCACATTATGGCAACAACAAAAGCCTCAACATCATATAATCCCTTTATGTTTCTATACACAACAGAGATGTATGTGGTATTGATGGGGACTGTGCACTCTGACTGCAGTAGGTATGGCACACATGCTGTGTTGAAGCTGTATTCATATATAGCAGCCATGATGGTAAAAGAGCGGTTTCCAAAAGAGTTCTAAAAGCAACGAGAATAAGCAATTGATGCTGTTAGTCAATGTCCCACAGCTATGCTTTAAAATCTGTCTTTCTCTGTCTGCAACCACTTTCCCATTGTGTGTATCCTCCCAACACTCCACTGCTATGACAGGTCAGTTAATATTGACATTATCTCCCTCCACCATAATGACAGCTCGAGCTGCAGGAAGCCCCTCATTAGCTCCGCATGGGTCTGTGTGTGTGTGTGTGTGTGTGTGTGTGTGTGTGTGTGCGTGCTGGCAGCATTGTGTTGATTACCACGACAGAAGTCATTAGCCTAGTCAAAACAGGTGTTAAAGAGACAGGGGACAGTACCAATGTTTGCCTCTGCAAGGATAACAGAGAGTGGTGTCATCGTTCAGCCCAATCAGAGACCTCTACCGAGGTCAGCTCGCCACTGCACTGCGAGTGTTTGTGTGTGTGTGTGTGTGTGTGTGTGTGTGTTGGACGGAGAGGAGAGAGATTTGTCGAGCAGATGTAGCTAGATGCTTTGAGATACATGCCCATGCACATGTCAGGATAGATATCCATCTGAGGTGCACTTACAAAATAAATATTGTGTGCACAAATGTGTGGGTGTGTGCGTTTGTAATTATATGTGTCTCTCTCTCTGGATGAGAGGCTATAACTGGATGCTTTGGTGATAGCAAGCAGAAGATGGATTGAGGGAAGAAAATGCAGTGGTAATTGTACTGGATACACAGGTAATTGGAACCTAAATTGGCTTCAGAGTTAGAAACTGTGAGCACTCAGTCAGTCTGTGTTTTGGAACCAGATAACCGTGTGCGTGCGTGCATGCGTGCGTGCATGTGTGCGTGCATGCGTTTTGAATGACAATTAGGAACTGGACATGTTACAAAACAAACCGAATAATGTTATGCAAAATGAATGCTTGAAGAAATGCCTCCAAGCCACTGTGGGTTTCATTTCGAAACTTGTTTTATTAAATTTGACATTTATTGGTGTTTATTTTACTATCAACTTTGTGTGTGCTCTCGTGAGTTCTTGTTAAAAGACCATGGGTATGACTGTTATTAAAAAATTGAAAATAAAATATATATAAAAAAAGAAAGAAATTCCCAATGGTAGGCTATGATGGATAACGGAATGGAAGGCGAATGGAACTTGCTCAGGAAGAAACTTCGGTCATGTCTGTATATGTATATATATTAGGGCTGTCAAACTATTACATTTTCTTAATCGCGATTAATCGTTGAATTTCTATAGTTAATTTTATTTTTTTATCACATGATTAACATTCTATTATTTTGCATTTCAAAACTGTTTTTAAGTACATATTAACAATGGAAAGCAATTCTTACCAGTGTATCTTGATTGGGAATCAAATGAATGGAAAGAAAATGACTTTATGAACTTGATTTTAAGATTTGTATTTGTTTATTATATATTTAATCTAGTCACACATTTGAATCTAGAGTCAATATTAGGGTTGGGTATTGTTTGGTTTGGATACCGGTGCTAAAACGGTACTTTTAAAACGGTACCGGTGCCTTAACGGTGCCTGAACCGATACTTTTTAAGAAAGTAAAAAAAAAGAAGGGTGGCCAAACAGTTGGCGACATTAAAGAATGGCTTGTTTATTGCTAAGGCCATATCGTCAAAATTAAATGTTTAATAATAATGTAATCACTATAACAATAACTTATTTCACTAGTAAATAGCTGTTGAATGACAAAAGGGCATTTAACAACAACTTTGAATGCACCACAAGGCTGTAAATTACCAGTCTCATTGAATGCACCGTCTGTGTTTTTCCGACAACAGCAGCTGCAGATGGTTACATCCCGGTGTCGAAATCCTCTACAGTAAAACACAGTCAAACTTTACACCATTTAGCGTTAGCTGTCAGCATTTTAACCGTGTTTAATCCAGCTACTAGCTAGCGGTAGGCTAACGTTAGCTGCTGTTGAGTATAGTGTTAACTAGCGTCAGGTGCAGCGGTGTTTCTGTTGCCTGTAACGTTTCAGAGCATCAGAGAGAAGTGCAGACATATCAGTGGCATCGGAATGAGGCACCGAAATCCGCGTTGCTATTCCTGCAGCAGCAGGATGTGTTACGAGGAAGTACGGCAAAATAGTAGCCTGTTAGGCACGACGCAAAGCCGAGTGAAGTGAAAATAAATTAATAAATGGCGGCATGCGATTAATACGATTAAAAAAATTAACACATTATGCTCGGCCCTTAATCGCATCGCAATTAATTAATGCGTTAATGCTGACAGACCTAATATATATATATATATATATATATATACATACATATCTTTACATATATATATATATATATATATATATCCATCCATTAAAAACAATGAATACAGTGAATATACACATCTCCAGTCTGATAGATTACTGTGAAAATATGAATGTTTTTAAGATGAGGCACATGTGACTTGATCACCCTAAAATATTAGCATTTTATTGAGTTAACCCAGGCAGCATATCATACACACAACACATGTTAGTCTTGGTTCTGTGATTTTTAGCTTTGGCTGAGTTGTTTTCTTTTTATGAATAGTTACAGGGCTGAGTGGGTAAATTGTATTTTATATGAATAACTGAACAGAATTTTTAAACTTTACTTCAAAATCATTTGCTTTTTACAGGGGGTTTTATCAAATAAAATCTAACCTGATACACCAGAGGGTAAAATATGGACAACTTATTTACCTCCAACATGGATGGAATTTTCTTTCAATTTATGATTCCGTTCAGTTCTGAAGAATATTTTCCCCTGCAGCTAAATGTGTTAAAATGCTGCTTACATTCATTCACATAACATTACTGCAATATCTGTGACCTGAATCCATTGGAACAGGACAAAGACTGGAGGAAAGTAAATGAGACAGCTTTATTAGAAATGTGGGATCATAGATGAATATCGCTGGGAATCTTTAAGAAGCAAGAAGCAGTTTGAAGAAAAGTGAAAGCCAAGGTCAGAGGTGACCATTGGCATCATTATATTTAGAGCTTAGTAATATATTCCATTTCAAAAATACCTTGCTCAAACTCAAGGGCACTACACAAAGTGGGACAAAAGGCTGTTTAAAAAATATCATTGAAGGAACTGTAGGGTGATGTGAAATGGTTCGGGTGGAGTGAGGGTTTGGTGAGCCAACACAGTCTCGGTCAGAAGACGTCAAGTGATATGGATAGGGTTGGGCATCGAGAACCGATTCCTACTTGGAATCGTTTCGAAAATTATGATTCCAGTAGAATCGTTTCTTTATTGGAATCGTTTAGAGGATTTGGTTTCAAATCCGATCATCACTTCCCAATTTAACATGTGCAAGTTTTGGTTTCCGAAGCGGCTAGGCGCTTGTTGTGTTGCAGCCTTGGAGCACATTAAGCAGCACTCTAGTGTTTATTTTACATTGAAAAAGCCCTGTAAAACTGCAAACCACCATTGAATCTAAATAAAACTTTCCTCTTATTTGTGAAAATAAGCATTTGACCTGTTTCAACTCCACCCCTCAAAGAATCGGAATCGAGAATCGATAAGAACCGGAATCGAAAGGAAGAATCGGAATTGGAATCAGAATCGTTAAAATCCAAACGATGCCCAACCCTAGATATGGAGTGATGAATAAGAGCAGGGAGAAGACAGGGTTTGATGCAACACCAGTGGTATTTTATTTTCTTATCCTTCAAGGTGGTTTGATTCATTGCATTCATGTTTGTGTGCTGCATAAAGGGATAACAAAGCGATAATACAATTAGCCTAGACAGTGGTCAATCAACACAAATTAAACAAATTATACAAATGAACAAAAGGAGATGATTCGAACAAGCAATCTTTCCACATGGCTCATGGCACATGTCTGGCAAACAAAGGAATCCAGCCAGCAGTGCACAGGTTCCCACAGGAAGGGAGGGTCAGGTCTATTTTGACTAAAGGTCCCAAAACTCCTCTGGTGGCCCCTGAAATAAATAACGAACAGTCCCTAACAAGACAAAAAACCATAGATGTGTCTGAGCAAGCTTTAGAGATTGTGATGGTATCATAGTAGCTGGCAGACATCCAATTTGTAGGATCGGTCTGTAACTGTCTCCAAACACGTTGCTGCCTGGTTGCTGCTTGCGTGGTGTGGAGGTGACTAAAGGGCCAACAAGAAGGCCAAGATCCAAAGGTGCAAAGACCACTGGGCGGAATGAGAGGGAGGAACAGGTCAGCCAGGTGTGCTGTTGCTGAATTTTTTGCAAAAAAATCTCAGGGGAAATGCAGAGTTTGACAGGGGAGTTGTTGCAGAGTGTTTGGTATTGCTCAGTCAAGAAACATATGGTGAAGACCCTAGCAGCAAGATGGCTGACATATAGAAAACAATTAAAGGCCTTGCTGGTGCCACTACACCGGGTTCTTGGTTACATTTGTGACAGAAATACGGATAAGTGACAAATCCAAAATAAAGTTAGGGTATTGGGTCACCTCAAGCTGTAAGAACAGCTTCAGTGCACCTTGGCATAGTTTATACAAGGAACTTCACTGCAGGGATGAACCATTCTTCCAAAAGATGTTCCTCACTGTCACTCCAAAATCTCCCATAGGTGGGTTGAGATCGGTGCTAATGCTGATCAAACTTTTTTTTGTTAAGTGTTAAGAATAAGACACATTTGTGCTCAGAGCAGGAATACCCAATCAGACAAGGATTCACCCTGCATCTGCCATATTGTTCATTCTTTAAAACATCCTGGGATCTTACTCAGTGATGTTATTCTACAAAAACACGTGATTTTCATTTATTATTTTTTTTCATCTATATTTCCACCAGCAGTTAACGTGTTAAATTAACATCAATGTCATATATGACATTGACTCAAATGTTCATATCAAATGCAAAAAGTAGCTAAAACTACCCTCTGAATTACTCATATTGCTTCAGAAAATGTATTATTTGTCATGACCAATGGTATTTTGTACGCTCAGTCTCATGTATCAGAAGATGTGTGATCACCTCTGTTTCTGTACTACAATCATCTAGGAGCTCTCTTACATTTTAGAGAACTGTTAGGTTGAAAAGGTTTGATAGATAACTTTTATTCTTAAGTATGCAAGTAGGCATTTCACTTAAGTCCAAAATTTCAATGCAGTTGGATAAATGTGGGTCCTGGGGACTGGAAATACAATAGCATGTGACTGACATGAGGAATCTGTATTTCTTAAATCCATCTTTTATTGAGTCTTTTCCCATTAATTTGTATAACTTATAAAATAGTTCTGATAGCATTTTTGAACTAGAAGATGGGGATTTTAATCTTTTAATGTGGAATCCAGAGAAACCCCTGAGGTTTGGCACTGCAGACTAAGCGGAAGAACATTTTCATGGAAACTAGTAGCTTTATTTACTGGAAACAGAAAGTTGGAAGCCAGTTTCCAAATGAGCCTAGATGGAAAGATAAATGGATGAACTGAGGTGAAGGTGCTTGAGGATAATGTGTTGGGGACAGCTAGCTAGCTGGCGTGGTGAGACTATTTGGCCACTCAGGGGATGGGAAATCTGCCTCTGAGGATTTATTGAGGCAATAAAAGATAAGGTCACTGTGTTGTAGGCTTTATTATTAATGTACCATTTAATGACCCTCACCATGGAAGAAACTAGTTTATTAGTAGTACTAAGATATAGCTCCAGGTAGTTATTTTGTAATGGAGCATGTGTGTAGCTGCATCAGAGAGTTCCTCTTCAGTAAAATAACAGTGAGTTTTTTGAAGTAAGCAAGGTGCAACCCCACCCACACCCACCCCCCCCCCACACACACACACACACACACACACACACATTAGCCTACTGCCTTCCCAACTGCTTTGACACAAATGCTCCAATAAGTAATATAATAACACAACTAATCATGTGGCTTCCCTAAAAAGTATAAATGGTTGAATGGTTATCTAGTTTGAGAGGAAATGTGTGAAAAAACAAACCAACAACTTACAGACACGTTGTGGGGGACTTGGGGGCGCCGTCCACCATGCTCGCAGTGCTGGCATTGCTTCCCGCCCCCTGGTTCGGACTGCCCAATAGGAACAGCGGGAGCACTCAGCTCGACCAATCAGCAACAACGGATGATAGTGAATGGAAGTTTAGTTTTTGAGTTTGGGATAGATCGAGGGAGAGATTAACGGAGAGGCTGAGCAAGAGAATGGGGAAATTAGTGGACAAAGTAAATTCAGGCTCTTAAATATCAACGCTTTGCTTTCGCAAAAGACCGAAAACGCAGTTGAATAAGGCAAAACAAGAGCCCTCTCTCTCCCCCGAGTCTGTGTCGAGGACGGTGGCAGGTGTTCAGTTGAGGGAGACGCATCGCCTCAGTCAGCTCCCCAAGCCCCAACAGGGTGCTGGAGACGGAGAAAAACGGATAAAACCCCGCTAACTGTAGCCAAGAACTCCCGTGAGTATGAACGGATAACGATAAAACGTTTTTAAGTAAGTTTCTTTCGTCGGATGGACTGTTTGTGGAGGACCGTTGAAGACTGGATGAAAAAGCGAAAGGCTCGTGTCGCAGTAGCAGCAGTGAGAGTAATATAACGTTACAGTCCCTGTAACGGCCGTTTGTTCAGTTCAAACAGACTGTTACTTTGGCTTGTACTAGCTAACGTTAACTCTTCGCCGGTGAATGTACAGAAAAGAAAACTCTCAGTTGTTGCTGAGAAACTTGTAATGCGTCTATGTTTTTTTTTTCTTTTTTGCTAACCTGTTGTGTCATTTTTCCGTGTAATCCGAGACCCAGCGCATTACGGCAAGTTAGCCTATCGGGTATCCGAGGCAAGAGGACCCCATTAGGAAGAGTGGTGGATAATCGACGACTTGTTTAGTTAACAGTTAATTAGGATTTCTAACTTTAGATAACAAGCGGCATCCCATCACGCTTCTCCATCACCACACTTGGGGGGGAATTAAAATACAGACTATCTGTGCAGTTTGTTTGCACAAAAAAACAAAAAAAACAGGGGTATTAACAGTAACAATTACTGGATTGATTTTTAGAACACATACACACACACACACACACACACACACACACACACACACACACACACACACACACACACACACATACAGGGAAAATTATGGATGGATAATTGCTTCTCTGTTATTACGACCACTCTCTAAACAGCTAAATGATCCGCGGGACAAATCCCCGGTAAAGACATTAAAACAAGCGTGGATTTGAGGTCGATGGCAGAGAATAAGCCGATAAATCTAAAACACTTAAATGTATTAATTCCTTGCTCTGATCAATCCGAAAATGAGGTATCACAGGACGCAGAAAAACACGGACTCCGCCACAGCACATAGAGATCACCGTGCCGTTACACCGTAAAGCCAGACACTAGTGAGGGGAAAGTATTTCTGCTGGTGAGGCGAACCCCCCTTCCTCATTCTCCCGCTGCCTGCTGAGTTTTGGACACCGGAGCTAGAGAGTCAAGATCGGGGAGCTTTCCGGCAGCGACAGCGGTGAACTCCCGTACCTCTGAGCTTCGCTTCACCGGGAGCGCGGAGCCGAAACCCGTTTCTCTCTCCGCTCCGACTTCTTCCCACTCGTGCGCAGAGCAGAGAGAGAGTTGCAGCAGCAAAGCACAAGCGGACACTGACACTGTTGGTCCCCTCTCCCGCATGATTAAACCGGAAATTTGCTGCCCTACGAGGTCCCCGGAGCGTGTGGAGGGACCCGCAGCAGGGAGCCGGCAGAAGATGACGGGGATGGGGACAGGGACGGCCCGGAGTGGGAGCCGGTGTCAGCCTCTTTTTCTCCTGCTCCTCCTCGGCAGCAGCTGCCACATGTTGCACGGGCAAGGTAAGATCTTTACTCCCAGGAGTCCTGGGTGCAAATGTCAGATATTGCACTAAAGAATATTAATATTCATATATGTATTTAGATCTATTCATACTGTTAGTGTTTAAAGGGTGGCACTGTGCATTGTCTAAAAGCAATTTACTGACAGACTCGTTTGTCACTGGGACCATGGTAAACAGGGGACAAGTGAGATGATGACTCCTAAACTGGAAACAAGGGTGTGATTTATTAGACCAAGTATAACTGCCTGCCTGTTTGGGATGTGTCCCTGCAGAAGGGTAATACAAAGGGGGGGGGGGGTTTTAGGCCAACCACAAAGTTTTTCTGTAAATTAAGGTTCATTGTGGGGGGAGGTACCTTCTTACCTTCTATAGTGCATGGATAAATTATTGTTATTGTTATGATGCATAGATTGTAGGATTAAGGTATTGAGGATGGGTATGGGGGGGGGGTTACAGTTTCTAAGCATCGATAATCCCCCTCTCAGTCAATGACCTGCTTAACTACAGGTCTTGATTTGGCACAAACACATGCAGCTGCACATATTAATTGAACTTTGTTTAGCAGTGTTGACCCTTGTTGTGCTGCAGGTGTCTATATCAAGTGTGTGACTTGTGGTTGCAGAACATTTACTGTGTAAAGTAATTGTTGAATGAAGACGCATATGCTGATGTATGGATTCATGACCAAAGCTGTCTGTCGAAAATGTGTGCTGCCAGGTTTTGTTTTGTTTCCAGCTCTAGAGAGGAGGATGAAGAGAAATTGTGGATATTTGTGTTTTTGCGTGCATCTGTGTGTTTTTTGTATGTGTGCATGTACCTCGTGGGAGAGTACAGAGTACAGAGTGCCAAAACAAAAGCACAGAAAAGGTCAGGCTGGTGTCGGCACACGGTTTTCTCTGGGTCACAGATGGCATGGTGTGCTGAATGAAAGGCTGAGACTTGGGGGTTATGTGGAGGAGGGGTCTTAGGAATGTCTGTGCATATATTTGTGTGTGTGTGTGTGTGTGTGTGTGTGTGTGTTAGAGGTGGGGGTGAGCTATTTGTGAACGCATGGAGAATGTGTGTGCCGTTTAAGTGCAGGAAGGTAGAAGAGGAATGAGGAGGGAAAGAAAGTCAGGAGGGAGGAGAAGGAGGGAGAGGGGAGTGGCAGGCAAAGTGGGCGAGAATAAGAAATGGAGGGCGGGGGGGGGGTTAGAGAGGGAATGCGGCGCAACATGCTTGTCACTCAGAAAGCTGTGTCTGCAGTTCAATCGATGATGACGGTATGACAACACCTCTGTGTGTGTCAAAAGTTGCTCTCCTCTCCTTTCTTTTCCCAGTCGTCACACTCTCACTCTTCCTCCCTCCTAGGTGTTGAGGAGGAGGTGGGAGACGGAGCGATGGTGTGGCTGCACAGTCAGCTCCTTTCGTTCTCCTTCTAATGTCAAGGTCTCAGCACCAGCACCCAAGTTACCACACCCCTCAGACACACCAACCTCTTCCAGCTGTCTTGGCTCAGGGGATTTTGGGGGGGGGGGTGCCCTGCTGCGAAATGTCTATACCTCAGGATGGCTGGCAGGAGTTGTGTTATATGCGTGTTTGCTGGGGAAGGGGGTGAATTAGAAATTAGTGAAACAGATGCAGGATGGGGTTGGTGGTGGTGGTGGTGGAGAGGGGGCGGGGTTATTGATTTGATAAGCTGTGCCAGGCGGCCAATCGAAGGCTGTAGATTTTCCAGGTTCCGATCCCTCTATCCCCAGCATTTATTAGGACGTTTTATTTTAGGAGGAAAAGGATGAAATTCATGAGCCAAGGTTGATCCTCCTGATCTCTCCACGCCCCTCTCTCTCCCTCCTCCCCCTTCCGTCCCTCTCCCTTTCCCTCTTTCACTCTCTCTCCCTCGCTTTCCCTCAGTCAATCGATGCCCACACCCCTCCTCATAAATGTGAGGCTTTATATGAGCCAACTCTCGTCTCTGGGAGCACATTTAAATAAGCTCATCGATCTTTCATTTTAGAGTTTAAGTGACGGCAGCATTTTACTGTCTCTCTCCTTCTCCCTCCCCCCGTTCCTCCACCTCTCATCTGCTCACCTCTCCACCCTCCCTTCTTTATTCATAACTTATTCCTCCGCCCCCCCCCACAGCCTCCCTGTCACTGAGTGGGTCCTGCTTCACAGCTGTTTGACTGATTCACATTTCCAGCATGATATAGACAGAGCCTCATTCCAGATACATTTATATTCTAACTGAGGTCAAGAATGGGTCACATTTAGTGTCTCTCAAAATGCAAATTATACTGTATATCACTAACAGAGTCTAGAATGTGTCATTATCTTGCCGACTGTTCATGATTTTCTGAAAATAGCCTTGTTGCATTTGACAGCCATGGATTCTAGAGATTTTCAACATCATTTTCAAACATTTTTAGAAACCCAAATTACAGAGGACCGCATAATACTTATAAAAATGACATTAAAACATGAAAATGTTCAAAGTCAGAAGGGGTTCACATAACAACAGGGAAATGGACCATTAGGTTTAAAATGCATAGAGAATGATTTTGTCCCGGTTGCTAATGTGGATAATGATAATGGTTGATAAGTTGCCAAAATGTAATGGAAAAATACTGTTGGTCGTCATGATTGCTAAACTTTCCCAAGGTAAATGCCTTAAAATGTGGCTCGAGCATCCCAGCTGTAAAACCATTGCACTTCTTTCTTGTCTGAAAAAGAAATCGCAGGTCACAATCTTTAGCCCTCGTACAAAAGTTTAGTTTCTTACCATGAATTAAGAAGTTTTCTTCTGCTTCAACTAGGCCAAGCAGGACTTGCAAGACTTGCATCACTATGCTGACCCACTTAGTGGATCTATCAGTGTGATTAGGCTTGATATGACGCATGTCATTGGCTCAACTAAGCCAGAGCTTGATGCTGATTTGACCAATTGGCATGCGTAAGTGAATTGAGGTCACTGACAGGACATTTAGATGGTGGGCTGTGGGCTGGAAGAGTTCTGAGCGTGATGTCAAAACCCTAATCAAATAGACTAGCATGCAGCTTTACACATGTGCACACACACATACATACACACAACGTCCTTCTCTCTCATCAGCGTCAAACACTTAACGCACACGTGCTTTTTGCTTAACCATGTTGTAATGAGGAGGGGGTAAATGAGAAGCCTTGTCTAACCGATGATCATCCCCCACGCTGCACAACCATACCATGACTTTTCCACCTCTTTCACACTTGTGAATCTTATGTCTGTTTTCACATTCACATTACATGCAGCGTTTGCTCGCAGGTCATAAAAAAACAAGTGAAGCAATTTGTATTAAAGGCGGTTTGACACCAGAAGTATTGTAGCACGCTCCATTACTTCAGCATGCAACCTTAGGATTTTGATGTATTTTAAACTCTACATTTACTGCTTGTTACAAAACAGTTATACACATGTTCTGTCTTTGCCCACAGACACAAATTTTATCCCACATTCAAGTAGTTTCAATTTTGGAGGCCTCAGGAGAGACTTTGCTGTCTGATGGATTGTGTGTGTGTGTGTGTGTGTGTGTGTGTGTGTGTGTGTGTGTGTGTGTGTGTGTGTGTGTGTGCGTGTGTGTGGATGTGTATTAGAGAAGGAGAGCAAGCAATTGAGTTGAAGACAAATGTGTGTGTGGGAGTGCGTGATAGACGTCAGATTAGTCGGGTCTAAGAGGAAGTGAGGTCCCTGGTCGACTCCCTTATTTCCTGTCTGTCAGGAGGAACAAATCACCACACTTCCACAGCCACCTGACACGTTATGTTCTGTGAGTGTACGTGTCTGTGTGTTTGGGAGGGAGAGAGTTTGTGTGTGTCTACCTATCTATGTGTGCAGACTACATACAGTATGTATTGCCGGCGTGTGTGTGTGTGCATCAGGTCGATGCCTACCCTCTATCAGTCCTAAGTGTTTTCTTCTCACAACAGAAGAAGTGGCAGCTATAGAGAAGCAGCCAGAGTCTCTTGATGGAAAATATTCGCCTGTGTGTGTGTGTGTGTGTGTGTGTGTGTTTGTGTGTGTGTGTGTGTGTGTGTGTGACAAGCTGTCACTGAGGTAATTATTAAGAGGTCAGTTGGATCATGCTTCCCACTCCATCAGTGTCACTATGAGTGGTCAGTTTAAAGCACAACATACTAAATATAAGGTTAAGGTATAATTGCCAAAAGCGTTATGTGTGTTTTAAGTGTCTACACACGTGTGTTTTTGCCCAGTCAGTATGGTTTCCGATCTTCCTTTATAAGAGTTTTCCTCAAAAACATCCCTCAGAGCTTTGAAATATGAGCCACGTGGGATACACTCTGGTCTCCTTCTGCCTTCCTCTCTGTCTTGCTTCTTTTTGCTCTTAATTTTTTTGTGTTTGTCCTTAAGGTATTGCTCCTCTTCTTTTTGGTTTCTCATTCTGTCTTTCCTCCTTGTCTCCCCATAAGGGACCAAATAATCTATTACTGCAGGCCACACAGGTGGAATGGAGGCTGTTTTGCTGTTTAGGCCTTGGTGTTTATTATGTAAGATAGGGGGAGGAGGTTGCTATTGATCCGCTGTCTGTACGTGTGTGAGCAGCGAGGGAGGCGGTATAGCACAAAAGCTTATCTTGTACTTTTCAAGATGGTTCTACAGCGAGACACCGAAATAAAGCAGAACGCTTGCAAAAACATGAACTTATTGATTGACTGAGCTGTAAGACATCACAAAGAAAAAGACAGACACTTATCCAGATTGGCAGACAAACATAATGATAGGAGAGATAAATGCATGTGATAAATGCACACAGATTTCCAACTATTGTTTGTTAACTGAAGTGTAGGCAAAGTTAAAATCCATGATGTTGGCATATAGTGGTTCCACTTAGACTGTTAGGCCGGCTTCACAATGGCTGCGTGGCGTGAGCGTGTCAGCTGCGTGACGTGTCCATTTTTATTTTGGCTCCCATGTTAACAGGTTAGAGCTTTCACACTGCCTGCGTGACACGCACGTCAGAAAACGCGTGCCTGCTAGAAATAGGACCGACGCCTATTTTTCACGTGACACGCAAGCGTGTTGGAAGCGTTTCCAGGCAAAATAGAATACAAAAAGATGTTTATATGGCATTTTGACACAAATACATATTAAGAAATGACATTTTGATGTTTGAAAGTCTCTAGGTTTTGACATAAATGCAGATACAAATGTAATTAAAAAAAATAAAAATAATAATTATCGATTTTCAAATATTGCACCTGTCAATACAGAACGAAATATTCTGTAGCCTATTTTGCCGTCAATACTGCCGATGTTGTCTTTGCTGTA
The DNA here is from genome assembly GCF_008315115.2 of Sander lucioperca. NCBI lineage: Eukaryota > Metazoa > Chordata > Actinopteri > Perciformes > Percidae > Sander > Sander lucioperca. Next base: position 14,164,949 of record NC_050176.1, read on the forward strand.
ATCAAATCAGTCTATATTTATATTTAACATGAAGTATACTACTGCTTGAGTGCATTCTATCAATGGGAAACATACATGCGTACAGACAAGGCTAGCAGCAGCAGCGCCACGTCAGACACGTTTCTGGTGTGAAAAGACATGGAAAAATCCACGCAGCTGACACGCAACTGACACGCAACAGAAACGCCACGCAGCCAGTGTGAAGCCGGCCTTATTAAATTAACACTTGCAACAGAAATGAGTGGCCACCTGTCATTAGGTTTAGTCTTGTATATGTCACTCTTTGACATTCATGGTGGGATTTGTATTGAGCTGAACTGTTAGCTGATCGACAGAAAAGTTAATCAGCAACTATTTTAATAATTGTGTTTTTAATAATCGAGTCATTTTGTTAAACAAAAAGACGTTCTCTAGTTTTGGCTTCTAAAGTGTAAAGGTGTGCTACTTTTCTCTGTATTTTATACATTATACTTTTTTTTCTTTTTGGAGGAACAGGCAGCTCTGAACAGCTTTGGTGAAGTGCATAGAAGAACCAAATCAGTCCACTTATTGAAAGAGGTCTGAACCTGAAAACAATATTGTGTTTTGTAATCTGGAACATCTGACCTTTGGCTTTAATGTTAAATACTTACATACATCTTGAAATGTTGAATTAAACAAGATGGTGACCTACAAATGCAGGTTTTGTGCAGCTTACCTAAGGGCTATCGCTGCATGCAAAAGTAATAATTTATTGTTTGAATTTGCTAAATAGGGATCTTATAAAGACTGAGTCAGGAATAGTTAACACAAGACTTTCTAGCTGTTGCTGCACAGTTACACTAATTTAATAAGACCTCTGGCTATTGTGATAGCAGAATGGCTACAGGAAGTTATAGAAAAGTTTTTTTCACTGTTGGGAAGTGACAGTGTGCTTGCCTAGCAGCCTTCTTAATTACCACTGACTGCAGTTAATACACGATCTGCTGCACTTGCACCTTCATGGAAATAGAACACATTTGCTCGAAATACATGTTTGCATATTACTGCAAAGTTTTCTCAATTACATTAGCACAAGGTATTTTAAAATCCAACTGAAAAACAGCATAAATATCTGCTCTGTTACTTGTCCTGTGTTCTTTGAGAGAAAAAAAACAAAAACGAAAAGGGAGAAATTTACATTTTATATTTTTTGATTTCATGATGGCGCCCCCTAGTTTTGCATACATCTATCCATCTATGTAGATGGATTATGCACTGTGCACAATTAAGCAGACCTACAATAATGTCAGTAAAGCAGGTCCACCTAAAAGATATGGTTGGCTGCTGAGTAACTTTGTATTATATAGGATGCACCACAGCCTTTCTTTGACTTCTTATTTACATACAATCCTACAAACATCTGTCAACACGTCTTTCGATATCTGTCAATACACACCTGTTAATATATAATATAATACAAGTGCATGTGTATAACTAAATATAGATTCTAAGGTAATCAAATGTGCAAATGCTATGAAAAGAGAAGCACCCAAAAACCTTGACCAGCAATCCTTCATTCATTTTTGTAACATTTTCTGTGGATTTAAATTTTTGGCTGACTGTTCCTGCTTGAGACCTTTAGGCATGTTTTTGATAAAAATAAATGCAACGAAACCAAAAGTGCAGATAAAAAAAATAAAGCACAGTCAAAAACCCCTGTCAAATGTGAAATAGGTATAGCATAATGTATATTTAAAAATACATAACATCAAACAACAACCAAACAAAACATGCACAAAACATGCACATTGACAGATCCTTGTTCGCGAGAATATTTTTTTTTTATCTCACATCACTGCTTTGTTCTTTGTTTTTGAGATAACCCATATGCAGTGATGCCAGTAACTAAGTACTAAGTAAGTAACGTGTTACTCTAATCTGACCACTTTTTTCAGTAACGAGTAATCTAACGCGTTACTATTTCCAAACCAGTAATCAGATTAAAGTTACTTATCTAAGTCACTGTGCGTTACTATTTTTGTCATTTTCCTTAGTAAAAATATATATTTTTGCTTTCTTCTTAAGTCTCGGGGAGTGAAGTCACGTATGCGACAGGTCATGTTTTCAGCATAAGGACAGGTCACGTTTTCAGCATGTGGACACTTCACTTGTACCACGCAGTGACACAAACGTAAACAACAATGGAGGGAGGAGAGAGATGCGCGTTTTCTAGCTGGAAATACAGTCCCTATTTTGAGTTTGTGTCAGCTAAAGACGGCAATATTAAGGTTCGTTGTACACTCTGTGCTGGTGGCGACAAAGTGCTATCTAGCTACAAAAACACTACGTCAAATTTGAAGAAACATTTGGAGTCGCAGCACTGCAGTCAAACTTACAGAGCAAGTCCCACCAGGTGGTGCGAAGCAGAGAGCAGGAGGTCCCCCACCACAGAAACAACAAAAGCTGGACTTCGGTGCAAAACCAGTAAGTGGGGGAGAGTTGAAGAAGTTGATCGGGCAGTATGTTGTAGCAGAAATGCTGCCCTTAAACACGGTTGACTCGCTCTCTTTCGTGCCATAATAAACAAGATCCCTACTACTGGCAATGCCGAGCTGCCTCACAGTAAACCGGTTGTCATTTTTATGTTGAGGCTGTGGGGGTGTTGTCGGCAGTTGTTGAATGTAACTAATAAAGTAACTTGTAATCTAACTTCGTTACTTTTAAAATCAAGTAATCTGTAAAGTAACTAACTACTACTACTATTACTTTTTCAAAGTAACTGTGGCAACACTGCCCATATGTGATGAATAGTAATGTCTTTTTCTCAGTATTTTTGGTGTTTTGAAATATGCTGCAGCCAGAGGAAGATGAGACAACAACTAAATAAAACCAAGAGCCACTGTGACAGTTTCATCACATGCAGTAAATTGTATGGGGCTTAATGGTATTAAGAACTTTGAACCCAGTGATAGCAATAAGCACTGCAAAGTTGTCTACAGCTGAATGGCACTATAAAGGACTGCAGGCAGCTGCATGAAGATTAAACTCTAATCAAGGCAATAATTACATGCATTCTACATGTGGAAAAATGTTTGTGAAATTTACTTTGCCCCAAATACTACAGGATGTTTACTGTATGCTCCATGGTTATATAAAACATGACTCTGTGACATGTTTACCACCATATTTCTCAAGAAAAACATACCCATGATAGAACTTTATTTACTTACTTACTTACTTTTCCAAGCCTTCCTTTCCTTCCACCCCAAGGTCACGCTTAGACCACTTAGTATAGTTAGACAGATGTATGTTAACAAGAATAGTTAGTTATATTAGTAATACTCAGTAATATTTGTGTAGAATAATTGCATTTTATGATTGCTCGAAATAGAGATTCATGAGAAAAGTACATAAGGCTTAGAGTGAGAGTTTTGCTTTTTTATATCCTTCATCAACGTTATTGAACTATTCCTGTGCTATAGTCTCTTATTTAAGTGTGCTGCTTTTAAACGAAAATCATTTTCATCAGACCTCAGTAAAAGGCTATCGCAACATCTTTTCTTTTTTTGCATTAACTTGCTTGCCACAACCGTTTATCTTCTGTCTGAAACAGGAAAGTCAGGTTAACAACGAGCACCACAACACTAAACTGTCGCAATCATGTGATGGTTTTGCATTGGATTAAATGGTGGGGTGGAGCTGAGATTGTGAGCAATATGTCGCTAAATGAAACTGAATAGTTACACTTCATTAGTACACAGACATCAGCAAGTGTTGTACATTATGCATTCATTGTAAGCAGATATTGTGAAACTGATTTCACACACAGCAAGCTACACTAAAGGAATTTACTTTGTAATTGCAGATGACAAAGAAATTGTTCAAAACAAAGTTTTAACTTTATTTTGTTTTGACTCATACACACGCACGCACACACACATAGCCTACACATGGGGCATGTATACCATTATGATTATTCATGCCAATTTTGTGGAAATATATATTGGTTTGAGTGTTTTCCCTACCATTGTTTTTTTGGGGGGGCCCTGCCTGAAAGAATGACAAAATTATATAATTATGCTATATACCGGTGCGCCGCATGGTGCTCCGTCTGGTCAGCGGTAGTTGGTGGTTCAGTTATCCGAGAATAGGTGACTGTGAGCCGGGTACAGAGCCCCACGAGCTGTCATTTCGACGGAGATTGCGGTTAAGTAAGTAATGAAACGACTAGTTAAGAATGTCGCTGCCATGTTGTTTGTGTGCGCAGTTCCATTTGGAACTACGGGAGCGTTGGCGGATGTTAAGGAGAAAACCGATTTTCATTTAAACAAGTCGATGTTAACTACACATTTGAGTTAATTGATAAAATATATAAAACATGCATGGGGTACTATATTAATACGTGTAGAAATAATAATCAGAGGTTTATCAACATATATTATTTACATGCCCTCTGTTTCTGAAAATATTTTGACAGTTTATGTATTTTATGACATTTTACCCACAAATTACAGTCCATCCACTGTATGGAGCGAATATTTAGTACAGGAGTACTGACTCAGTTTTAAAATGTTTTAAAATTTGGATTTATGGAATCCCAAAAGGTAGCATTTTTGATGCTGAAAAATCACAGATGTCAGGTTCCTGTGACATACACAAGGCAATCTAGGAACAGATTCCTATTTACAGGAACAACTGGTGGAAATAAAATTGCAGGTGGCTGGAGATACATCAGAGAGACATTCTTTCTCTCTTTCTCTTTCTCTTTCTCTCTCTCTCTCTCTCTCTCTCTCTCTCTCTCTCTCTCTCTCTCTCTCTCTCTCTCTCTCTCTCTCTCTCTCTCTCTCTCTCTCTCTCTCTCTCTCTCTCTCTCTCTCTCTCTCTCTCCTTAACACCTGGGTAATTCCTTTAAAACCCCAGCCTTGTACTGCCAGTCATTTAGTGGCAGCACTAGATTAGTGAAAGGCTCAGGAGCAGTCTCACAGCAGGAGAGAGAAAGAGACTCTCTTTCCTACATTGAGAATGTTTCAGGCGTTATTTGGATTCAAACTGACAACCTTCCAGTGGATCATACCCCAGGCGGCCTCTCTTTGTGTCTCACTTTTCCCCTTTGCTTTCTGTGTGGCTATAGTCATTTTTTTTACCGTGACATTCGCAGGGTGTGGAGTGATATCGAGTGAAGATTGTTCAGTGAAAAAACATCAATGCCCCCCACCCCCCTCTCTCCCAGTGCTCCTCATACCAAATGCACCTGGCTGAGGCTGAGGCTCTCTATTTGTTTGTGTGTTTTTGTTTTGTTTTCATTGTGGTGGTGCCATCAAGCTATTTGAATAGGATCTTTGCATAGTGAAACGCCAGTCACGGAATATTACTGAGGTCAGGCTGGGTTGAGTAGAAGTGCGGGAGTGTACATCGCTGTGTGTGTATTACTGTAGAGCAGCATGATTTACTTGTTCAGTCCAAGGACTTAAAACCTGCTGCAGGTGTGTGTTCTCAGCCTGATGCGTTTGATCTGCCACAGGTGTTTGAGAGGGTGGCTGTGTGTGTGTGTGTGTGTGTGTGTGTGTGTGTGTGTGTGTGTCTGCGAATGGTGATTTATGCTATAGGCTCTGATCTTAAAAGACCCTTTTTGATCTCATCCAGAAATAGACAGGAAGTACTGTATTTGTGTGTGTGTGTGTGTGTGTGTGTGTGTCTGGCCAGAGGTTTTTAGCTTAGTCCTTTGATCCAAGCTAGAGGAGGGCATACCTCTGTGAGTAGCCAGCCAGCAGTATGGACACTTGGCTTGCGCTCCTGAAGTGTGTGTGTGTGTGTGTGTGTGTGTGTTTATGTGTGTGTGTGTGTGTGTGTGTGTGTGTGTGTGTGTGTGTAGGAGAGTGTATATGGCTAGAATCAAAAAGTGGTGACTTTAAAAAAAGAAGTGGTGGCTTATTGGACTGTGCGAACACAGCGTCCCTCTTTCATTCCTTCAACCAGCTTCTTGAAAACTCGGCGTAGCGATGTGTGCGCATATCCAAAAACCTGTTGATATCCAACTCTGATAATGTTTAAAAGTAGCTGTGTTTCTCCTTCTAATCGGGTCTCCAGCCTCGCAAACTGTTGGCTGGTTGGTTTGTGTACAGAAACCATAGCAACGCACAGAGCTGACCATAAGCCTGCGGTAAAAACCCAGACTGAGACGCATATTCTGAATGCGCTGTATACATGTCCAAAGAATCCAAGGTAACATATTATATATCCACTCGCTTTGCACAGTAGCATATAGCATAGTGTCTTCTTTTTTTTTTTTTTTTTTTAACCACCTTCTCAGTTACACCCCAAATCAGATCTGTGGTTTAAGTTATTACACAGGGATAAGAGGCTTTCTGCAAACATTAAGTATTGCATTAGTGCTGGCAGAGCACTGAAGTTGTGCACGCCATCAGCTGTATGACCTGACTCTTATAATCAGTAATCATATTCAAACAAACCCCAATCGCGTTTTGTCAAGATAATAAGGGAAATCTTGACCGGCTCTCAGTTAGTTTTGGATCATTACTGTATCTTGAGGCTGGTGGTTATGCTGGCTGTACGGTTAGGCTTTACTTTTACCTGCTAGTTTTCTCCCTTCACAACACCAGCCTGTTCTACTACTACTACGCGTTGTGCTGGTGTGTTCTGCTCTGTGTAATGGGCTGTTCAAAATATACGGACTCAAAAGCAGGGACAATGATAGGCTGCTACTCATTGTGAATGGGACCTGGTGTTGCAGCCTGCTCCCCCTGCTGACCTACTGTACAGATATTAAAAAGGCGCCCAGCAGCACTTCAGGAGAGGCTATTCAGTACTTGGGGAAACAAACTGCGCAACAGGAAAAAAGTGTAGTACTGCAGCTATATCAGAAAAAAGAAAAAGCAGAGTACATACCCGTAATATTATGTGCTCAATGCAGCACACCCACAAAGTTACAGATTCAGATTCATGAAAGGCCAGAAACTGCCTACGTCTTTGTATCTATAGATGTGGACGCTGTAACTCTTGGTTTTGTTCAGCTACACGTTTGTGACATCTGGCATACAGAGTGTAAAGGGTTACAATGGACAAAGCATTGAAAATGGTTCAGCGTTTATCCATTTTCCATTAGGAAATCAGTGGGCTCACTTTTCCACAACTCAAGTGGAATTTTACTAATTTGGATCAAGAGTTCATTTGTGAAACGCTACTTTTTAAGGAAAGTGTACATGAGCCTTCAATATTAGTTCAAAGTAATGTATCAGTGTTTTTGACGATGACCAGCACGGCACTTTTAAATAGTGTAAATTGAGTAGTTTTTATCTCCCTTATGTGCATGTATTTTTTTCTATGTGCTGAAATCAGTGTTTTGACTGACATGTGGTTGATCCTGATCAGAATGAATTGATTCCTTTAACAAGAGAGTAAAAGCTGCTGTTGATTGATGGATGAGGAAATGAACGCACAGATGGATTAGATAATACGGTATGCTAGAAGAAAAGTAATCAAAGTGAGAAAAAAAGTAATTCAAAGAGAAAGGAGGAGGAAAGAGAGAATAGGTTGTCAGTTAGGGGGTCACTGGAGTAGATGGGTGGATGAGAGAAAACGTCACGGAAATAAGAAGATGTAGTCAAAACCGAGACTTAGGCTACGTTCAGATTCCAGTGTGAACTGTTTGCGGTTTTGAAATGACCCGCATGCGCAAAAGAACAATAACAATGACATCAGACGCAGCACCCTTTTGCACTAAAGTTAGGAAAGGTTATGGAGGAAGTAAGCATTTTCGCTTTTATTTCAAAAATGTTTGTGTAATAGCAGCCATAGCATTAATGAGCAGGTGCTGAGAAGGAGAAGAATGAAGAGAAAGAGAGCCAAATTGGCTATTTTGGCCTTTTGTGGGGTTATGGCTGCAAATTCACTACAGAGGTCTGTGTGACTGGACGACCGATTTGCACGTCAGGACCGCTAGAGGCCTCCACCAGAGTTTCCTCTGGCTTTGCCCTCGCACGCGCTCACGCTCCACCTCCCTGACGGTGCGGGCGAGACGGGCCGGTGGTGTGCCCGACCCCGAGGGACCGGGATCCCACCTCAGCTGGCGCGCGCCGGCCCTCACTTTCATTGCGCCACGGGGCGACCCTCTGACTTGTGCGCGCGTTAAACTCCTTGGTCCGTGTTTCAAGACGACTCGGGTGGGTTGCCGACATTGCCTTTTTTACGTGAGCCGATCCCCGCCCTGGTGACACGATGCGTTTGGGGCACACTGAGGACAGTCCGCCCAGGTTGACAGCTGCACCGGGAGCAGGGGGCTCCGCCCCTCCCCGCGGGGAGAGAGCTGGGCGCAGCGAGGGTTATTGAGGTAAAAGTCGCATCAAATCCGCCTTGGTTGTTCACACTGCGGCCGCATTGAAAAAAATCTGATCTGGGTCTGATTCAGGACCACATATGGAAGTGGCCTGAATCTGATTTGAAAAAATCAGATCTGGGCTAGATTTGAGTGTTCACACTACTTCTGAAGAAGTCTGACCTGGTCACTTGACCCCAAAAAAATCGGATTTGGGCCACTTTTGCCTGCAGTCTGAACGTAGCCTAAGATACTTAGTCAAGACAGATTAAGTGAGTTCCTTAAAGAGAAAGACTAAGAAGAGAGAAAATAGTTTGTCGGCTAATGGACTCACTTTATCTATTTCCTACTTTACCATTCTTGTAATTCCCCTCTTGCTCGCTTGATCCCTCTCTCCAATCATATCCCTCCCTGCGTTACATCTTTCTCTGCTTTCTAGCACTTATTTCTCTCCTCCACTCTCTTTAATTGGGAAGGGGCGGTGCACATGCATTCATCTCATTAAGTGCGCACACACAAACACACACCGTTCTCACAGAGATTTTGTTATCCTTTTGTAAAATTAATGTTTGTGTGTGGATTGAATCTCAAATAATCTCTTGTAAGAATTCACTTTATCTTGTGAATGTGGGAATAGAAAGAGAGAAAGGCAAATACATGACAATAAAATGAAAGCATTCAAGCGAAAGAGAGAAATGAATTATCCTGTTTGCCTGTTGATGCAAACTCGTCAGTAGGACCCTGTGCTGTGCTGCGAGTTTGTGAGCATACCAGGACACACGCACACACACACACACACACACACACACACACACACACACACACACACACACACACAGGCACGCAGAGATACAGACACATACCCTCGTTCGTCTTGAGTTATATTTCAACTCGGTGGCTCAGCTGTGTTTAGTATGGTAGTTGTGTTTGACTCAGCAGAATGCTCACCACAGTCAACAATGCCACTCAGTGTTTTCTTTTGAGTTTTCAACCTGTCACCACATCAGTCCACTGGGCTTGACATTTATCTCTAGACTAAACTAGTATTAAAATAAATGATGACATCATTATGAACTATAGAGTAGAAATATTAGAAAAACCTACAGTATTGAATTACACACAAGCTAAATATTTATAACATGTAGTGTATATATATTTTGTTTCTATACATTGGTACTTTAGTTTGATAATGCAGAAGTTTACTTCCAGCGTATTCACGCAGGCCATCACTAGATTACACCATGCATCTTGTGCTGCTTTCACATGACAGCAAATAAAACAATATTTAATGAATTTTGCATTTAATTACCCTCTCTTATGAAAAAGGACATGAAATTTATCAAATTGATCACTTTAGAGACAAAAGACTTTAAATGAGCCAGTTGAGGCGGCAGGAGCATTTTTTGAATGATGATACTGAGAATGACTTTGTTCTCCAGTAGCAGCGTGCAGAGAGCTGGGTTGATGTTGTTTGATCTGTATGGATGCTACTGAATGGTCTTTAAGTTTATAGTGCAGTCAATTTCATTACGACGATTATTAGCCAAAATCAATTGTGTTCTGTAAAGAATTTACAGCCTCACAAAGAGGGGGAGTTACTTGCTTTTTTACATTTCAAATAAGCTTTAGGCCAGCTACACACTGGCTGCGTGGCGTGAGCGTGGTGTTTCTGTTGCGTGTCAGCTGCGTGGATTTTTCCATGTCTTTACACACCAGAAACGTGTCTGACACGGCGCTGCTGCTGCTAGCCTTGTCTGTACACATGTATGTTTCCCATTGATAAAATGAAATACCATGTTAAACATAAATATATACTGATTTGATTTCAGCAAAGACAACGTCAGCAGTATTGACGGCAAAATAAGCTACAGAATATTTCGTTCTGTATTGACAGGTGCAATATTTGAATTTTTTAAATTTTTTATATTACATTTATATCTGAATTTATGTCAAAACCTAGAGACTTTCAAACATCAACATGTCATTTATTAATATGTATTCGTGTCAAAATGACATATAAACATCTTTTCCTATTCTATTTTGCCTGGAAACGCTTCCAACACGCTTGCCTGTCGCGTGAAAAATAGGCGTCGGTCCTATTTCTAGCATGCACGCGTTTTCGAGAGACATGAGACGTGCGTGTCACGCAGGCAGTGTGTAAGCTCTAACCTGTTAACATGGGAGCTGAAATAAAAACGGACACGCCACGCAGCTGACACGCTCACGCCACGCAGCCAGTGTGAAGCTGGCTTTAATTGAATACTTTTTTTTTTTTTTGGTTGTTTTTTTAGGTTACGATAAATGATGGGAACCTTTGATTGTGAACGTCTAGGATTTGGCAATGGTTATGGTTAGGGTTAGGGTTAAGGTTAGGGTTAGGTGCCTTGAAGTCAACAGTTGCAGCGCTGCCTTGAAGTCGATTAGGCAATGGTTATGGTTATGGTTATGGTTAGGTTTGGGTTAAAACGCACCGCCCAGGATGGGTGCTGCGAGGAGCACGGGCACAAGGGGATCACTGGTGTGAATAAAACACTTAAAGAA